>NW_017099046.1:17858-24067 GCF_001412225.1 Nicrophorus vespilloides
AAGAACTACAATCCGACGAAGAAAAAGATGTACCGGTTGCATATGTACAATGTTATTTTATTGTAGCGCCATCTGTTCGGTATATCAAAATCAAATATTGGAAGTTCACAGAGTTGAAAAATTTCTTTTAGATTAAATTTTCCAATAGATTAAAAAAAGAAAAACGAATAAGTAATAAATATAACAATAATTGTTTATTAATAGGACGATTTTCTGGTTGCATAACTACTTTGACAATCGATTCTAAGATTAAATGCAAATTCTAAAGCAGAGTTGAGGCAAATCTTAGAAATTATTATTAATTACAATTAGACGTAATAAATAAATTAATTTAATATGAAAATCAATTTAAGACTATTTTCTTATTGCTTTTAAAGTTGCAAACTTATTTTCAGTATTCTATTAGAAAACAAACAAAAATAAAAGAAAACAATACCGTTTCATAAAGTTGAAGTTAAGACTCTTATGAGCTTAATTCTTGAGCGACTGAAGGAAGACGAAGCGAAACAACGACAAGAACTACAATCCGACGAAGAAAAAGATGTACCGGTTGCATATGTACAATGTTATTTTATTGTAGCGCCATCTGTTCGGTATATTAAAATCAAATATTGGAAGTTCACAGAGTTGAAAATTTTCTTTTTCCAATAGATTACAAAAAAAAAGATAAACAAATAAATAGTATATTAAATATATGTAATAATTATAACAATAATTGTTTCTTAATTAGGATGATTTTTTGGTTGCATAATTACTTTGACATTCGATTCTAAGATTAAATGAAAATTCTAAAGCAAAGTTGAGGCAAATTTTAGAAATTATTATTAATTACAATTAGACGTAATAAATAAATTAATTTAATATGAAAATCAATTTAAGACTATTTTCTTATTGCTTTTAAAGTTGCAAACTTATTTTCAGTATTCTATTAGAAAACAAACAAAAAACAAAAATAAAACAAAATGAAAACAGATACCGTTTCATAAAGTTGAGTTAAGACTCTTACGAGCTTAATTCTTGAGCGACTGAAGGAATACGAAGCGAAACAACGACAAGAACTACAATCCGACGAAGAAAAAGATTTACCAGTTGCATATGTACAATGTTATTTTATTGTAGCGCCATCTGTTCGGTATATCAAAAGTTGAAAAGAGTTGAAAAATTTCTTTTAGATTAAATTTTCCAATAGATTAAAAAAAATAAAAACGAATAAATGGTATATTAAAAATATGTAATAATTATAACAATAATTGCTTCTTAATTAGGACGCTTTTCTGGTTGCATAATTACTTTGACATTCGATCGTAAGATTAAATGCAAATTCTAAAGCAAAGTTGAGTAAAATCTTAGAAATAATTATTAATTACAAATAGACGTATTAAATATGGACAAATCAATTAATTTAATATGAAAATCAATTAAAGAATATTTTCTTACTATAATGCTCTTAAATTTGCAAACTTATTTTGAGTATCATTTATATCATTTATCATTTATCAACTGTATCATAAATATGATGATTAAATTACCTCAAATTTCAAATAAAAACATGACAATTGGCATATCAAAACGATTGCTTGGTTGCATATATAATTAAAGTTTATATAAAATTATTAAAAAAAAATAAGAATATTGAATAATTTAATAACATTTGTCAAATCATAAATGTGAAGATGGAATTACCTTACTTTCCTTCCTCAAATTTATGATAAATTGAAGTTAAAAACAGATATTTTTTTTTTAAAGAAATGTTAATTTGTATATCAAAACGATTGTTTGGTTGCATATATAGTTAAAGTTTAAATAAAATTATAAAAAATCTAAGAATGTTGAATAATTTAATAACATTTGTCAAATTTATCATAAATGTGAAGATGGAATTGCCTTACGTTCCTTCATAAAATTTATGATAAATTGAAGTTAAAAACAGATAAAAAAATTTAAAGAAATGACAATTTGTATATCAAAACGATTGTTTGGTTGCATAATTATATATTGTTAAAGTTTATTTGAAAAAAATACAGTTTGCGTAATCTTTGCTAATGTAGATGTTTACATAATTAACATGTAAATAGGGTAGAATCAATATTAGATTTTGGATTTAAACGAAGATGTTAACTTTGCAAATGCTCGTTAATATTTAAAGCGTGTGTATCGTCTCGAGGGAGTTTTAATTAACGTCGAGTTTTGGGGGTGTTTAAGCATTAATATATTGGATTCTTCGGTCAAAATGATGAGGATACAAATGTGTGTATGTACAAAAAAAACATGAGAGAAAGAGAGAGAGAGGATGGGATAATTGAAAATGCGAGAAGGAAGGAAGGAAGGAAAGAAAGAAAGGAAGTGAGTGGAAACGCTGAGGTCATTGCATACAATCTGTCTGGGTAAACATAGGGCAAGAGAGTGAGGGAAGGGCGAGTTCTTCGAGTCGGTGGTATGAGGCGACCGCCGCCGCCTCCGACGAAGCCGCCCTTCCCTTCCTCTTCGTCCCGCGCACGTCGACCACTTCTATCATAGAGTGCGCTACACTCTATCCAGATTCGTCTGGAGACCGTAAAGACGACATGTCCATTCGCTGTTTACGACACATCAGCATATTGTCTCTAACTCGCCTCCTCCCACGTTCAAACCGCAAACTCTCCTCAACGGTTTTTCAATATGTGTGTGTATCCCGATATTATTTACCCTTCGTCTGCCAAAATCTGAATGTCTCACACACACAGCTTTGAGATTATCCTCGTTCTCATCACTGAATCTCGAAATACGTACTAAAAATAGAGAAACTGATGATGCATTTGCAATGAGATCGAGGAAGAGAATCTCTTCATTAATATTAATATCGAGTCTCCAGGAAATAAGATAGATCGTCGTTTCATTGGCCTTTCGGAGCGGAAGGAATAACGGAAGGGCGGGAGGGAGGGAAGGAGGTTGCAAGGCCCTTTCGTCTCTACTCTATTACATTTTATTACTGTTGCATTTATCAAAGTTACTGTCCATTTATCCAAATTCCTGCTCTTTCAAAAACCTTCATCAGTTTCACTTTAGTTGTACATGTACACGAGCGCAAGAACGAAGATCAGATCGGATCGTAGTTGGCTCATCATCATCCGCCTTCTCTTTTTTTTTTTGTTATTTTAGGAAACAACCGAACGACCCGTTGTAGCCTTTATTACATTAATCGTCGTTATTAGCTCATAAATCTCGGATTACATCCTTTACAGTTAGCGCATCAATTCGATTCCACTTTAATTGCATTTAAGATATTCTAAATTTCAATTGATTTGAATATCAAAAATAACTAAATTTTTACAAATTTATTTCATAATTAAATTAACAATAAAAGTTGATATTTGTAAGTAAAGTAATTTCTTATCCAAAGTAAATGTCTTAAATTGTTGTTTAATTTCAAAATTATTTTAAAGTTTGAGGCAATATTATGAATATTTTTAGTATTTTAAATAATTTTGTGTACAAAAAAAGTGGAAGCGCCGGGTAATTGTACCACTTGTCTGTATCGCAAGCCCGACAACCAAAAGACCGTCTATCGAAATCCCGACTATGTCAAAATCCCGACTATATCGAAATCCAGACTAACATAAAAAAGTTATTGTAGAAATTTATAATAATAAAAGACACTGTCGGGATTTCAATATAGTCGGGATTATAGTTGTCGGGATTTCAATATAGTCGGGATTTCGATAGACGGGATTTCGGTTGTCGGGCTTGCGATTGCCACCTGCACCACTTTTATAATGAAAACAAAACGCAGGTGTTCACGCAGGTGTTTAATGATTTTATTGTTTTCTTATCTTTGCAGCTGCAAAACTTTATCTGCGTTTCAACTAAAACTTAAGCAAAACCAATTGAAAGTTAATAACAATTTAATTAAGTTATTGATTAAATAAAAGAAGAAAGAGCGTAAATAGATTTTATATATATATTTTATTATTTTGATTAGTAATTTCAGTTTTTATAAATAAATTTACCCGACGCATCCACCATTTCATATAGACACAATCGTAATTTTCAAACAATTGTGATTTTTCAACAATTATCCAAAATTTTTATTACTTTCTTATCGACTATGGAAATATAAAAAACGGTTGTAATGTTTGTATCAGCAGATGTTTCATCGTTACGCAGGTGTGCAAACTGATTCGTCGTGACAATTCGAGACAATTCGTGCTCACACGAGGATTGTTTACAACGTTTTAGAACCGCTGTGATTCATCGCGACGTAAATAAGTTGCACACCTGCAGATGATTCATCGTTACGCAGGTGCACCAACTGATTCGTCGTGATAATTCGAGAAGATTCGTGCCCACACGAGGATTGTTTACAACGTTTTAGAATCGCTGTGATTCAATTGTTATTGCTTTCTTTACCGAAAAACAAAATGTTTCCACACTTTCACATACATTAAAATTGATCTAATATGAAAAAAAAAACTGCAGAAAACAACAAAAATGTATTATATACAATATTAGCTCTCGTATAGTGCTGGTAATAGCTTGATAACCGTACTAATTGAGACATTATTTTTCTTTTGATTAATTGAAATTTGGTTTGTTTTATAAATTTGCAAACTGGATTACAATGAATATCGAAGCCGTACTATCCGAGGTATTGTTGTATTTCAATCTATAAACACACACTACATAAACTTAGTGTAATTTCGACGCAAAGTTTTAGACGAGACGCTGAACTACATAATTTGATGGGGAAAAAGCTATTTATAAATTGATATTCATCATTAAAGCTTCAGCGAAACTTTTCTTATCGCAGCCGCCGCCGTCGGCGCGTTTTCATCGTCGCAAGAAAAACAAGAATCGAGCGACTTTACTTTAAGCGAGAAAGAGAGAGAGAAAGAGAGGAATTCTAATTAATGTAATTGGTGGGTGGATCGATGATTTATAAACCGCGAAATAATTAAAATAGAAACAGGAAGAGAGTTGATGGCGATGGCGAAAGGAGGATGAACAGAAAAAAAAGAAAATGGAAAACTGCGAGCGAACTTTATTAAGATTCATTAAAAGTTTCCAATGGTCGGAAAAGCCGCGGAAACGCCGCCACGATCCTCCCTTTTTCCTTACCGCTCCACGACCCACCACCGCCAAAGCCAATTCCATTTTCACTTTTATTGTGATAATATTTGACGATGGGAATTACAGGAAAGAGAAAGAGAAGAGAACGAAATGCAAGAGCGAATTTAGAGGTGGAAGATGGGACGGACGAGGTCTTAATTTTAATAACAAAACTTCTTCGCGTCCTTTAATCATCTTCCACCGTGAATCCTAATAATATTAAAAAAAAAACACTTAAAACGTCTTCATACAAATATTAAGAATGGAAAACAACATCAATAAATCTTTCTTTCTACTAATATACAGCAATAACTTCCATAGTGCGTTAAACCGCACTAATCGAGGACTTTAAAAGCAGCAAAAATAGAGAAAAAGAGTCTAGAGGAAAAGTTGAAAAAGTTTTGCCAAATCTTTAAAATTTAGTTTGTTTTGAAATGTTCAAATCGTATTAAAGTAGAATCCGCACTAATGGAAACACCACTATATTAGTAATATATACACTTTATATTAATTGCTTAGAGATTAGAGAAAAAGTTGGAAAAATGTTGCCAAATATTTAAAATTTAGTTTGTTTTGAAATGTTCAAACCGTACTAAAGTAAAATCCGCACTAATGGAAGCACCAATATGTTAGTAATATATAAATATATGAATACTTGATATTAATTGACTAGAGTCTAGAGAAAAAGTTGGAAAAGTTTTGCTCAATCTTTAAAATTTAGTTTGTTTTGAAATGTTCAAACCGTACTGAAATAGAATCCGCACTAATGGAAGCACCACTTTGTTAGTAATATATAAATCTATGAACACTAGATATTAATTGACTAGAGTCTAGAGAAAAAGTTGGAAAAGTTTTGCCTAATCTTTAAAATTTAATTTGATTTGAAATGTTGAAACCGTACTAAAGTAGAATCCGTACTAATTGAAGCAACACTATGTTATTAATATGTAAATATATAAACACTTGATATTAATTGACTAGAGTCTAGAGAAAAAGTTGGAAAAGTTTTGCCCAATCTTTAAAATTTAGTTTCATTTAAAATTTACAAACCGTACTAAAGTAGAATCCGCATTAATGGAACCACCACTATTTTAGTAATATTTAAATATATGAACATTGATATT
>NW_017099047.1:0-1877 GCF_001412225.1 Nicrophorus vespilloides
TTGATAATTCATATTAAAGCTAAAACTATAGGTTATAGAATGAGTATAAGTATCTAGTAGATTTCTTGTAATTTATTATCAAAGATGATGTAACAAAATTATTAGCACTCGAAACGCGTTTTTATACTTTCATCAATTACTCTATATACAGGATTACCATCATTAATATTGAACATGTATATTAAAGCTAAAACTATAGGGAATAAAATAAGTATAGATTCATGGTTGTGCTTCACACTGATTTTTAGTAATTAAAGTTGAGCTATTAAAGTTGAAGTAATCAAATGTTTATTCTTCGAAAAGTGTCTTTACAATTTCGTCTTTTTCTCGATTACCAGAGATGGCACTATTAATATTGATAATTCATATTAAAGCTAAAACTATAGGTTATAGAATGAGTATAAGTATTTCTTATAGATTTCTTGTAATTTGTTATCAAAGATGATGTAACAAAATTATTAGTGATCGAAACGCAGTATTTTTACACTTTCATCAATTACTCTATATACAGGAGTACCATCATGAATATTGAACATACATATTAAAGCTAAAACTATAGTGAATAAAATGAGTAAAAGTGCAAAATTGCATCTCTTATAGATTTCTTGCAATTCGTTATCAAAGATGAAGTAACGAAATTATTGGTGATCGAGACGCAGTGTTTTTACACTTTCATCAATTACTCTATATACAGGATTACCATCATTAATACTGAACATGCATATTAAAGCTGAAACTATAGTGAATAAAATGAGTATAAGTACAAAATTGCATATCTTGTAGATTTCTTGCAATTCGTTATCAAAGATGAAGTAACGAAATTATTAGTGATCGAAACGCAGTGTTTTTACGACATTAGATTTCTTGCAATTCGTTATCAAAGATGAAGTAACGAAATTATTAGTGATCGAAACGCAGTCTTTTTACACTTTCATTAATTACTTTATATACAGGATTACCATCATTAATATTGAATATGCATATTAAAGCTAAAACTGTAGTGAATAAAATGAGTAAAAGTGCAAAATTGCATCTCTTATAGATTTCTTGCAATTCGTTATCAAAGATGAAGTAACGAAATTATTAGTGATCGAAACGCAGTGTTTTTACACTTTCATCAATTACTCTATATACAGGATTACCATAATTAATATTGAACATGCATATTGAAGCTAAAACTATAGGGAATAAAATGAGTATAAGTGTAAAATTGCATCTCTTATAGATTTCTTGAAATTCGTTGTCAAAGATGAAGTAACGAAATTATTAGTGATCAAAAACTTATTTTATTACATTTTCATCTTTTTCTCGTTAACCAGAGATGGCACTATTAATATTAAATACGCAAATTAAAGCTAAAACTATAGGGATTAAACAATTTTCGTCTCTACCATAAATTTGTTGACTAAACAAAATAAAAACAAATTTTAATTTCGTATTAGAATTTCATAAAATCTAGTTCTCCGTATTAATGACCAATCTTAATTATTGTTTAAATCAATTGTGTGTGTGTTTTTTCTTTTGCTCACATTCCGGCTCGTGTGCAAATGATTTTTTTTTCTCTGCAACAGACGACTGAACTCGTGCGGAATTTTACACAAGGTTTCACTTGTTACGTATATAAAATGCAATTCGTTTTAAACATAATTGAAGCAAGGTTATTTCCAACTTCCTTTGTCATAATCTAATTTCAATAACAAACTGCTTGATCAATAATGGTTTATTTCCACTAGCATTTGTTGTTTTTTTTTTGCTGCTGCAACTTGATTAGATTAATTATGGAAACATTATAGACAAAAAAAAGTAAAAAAGATAACGAAATAGTTAATTAAAATTGAATTTGAATATTTCAAAATCATATCAATATTAAAAGTCAA
>NW_017099048.1:0-11974 GCF_001412225.1 Nicrophorus vespilloides
ATAGTTTCTCATCTATTTGGCTAAAATTCGTGTTCAAAGTTGATTGTTGTAGGAAACAAAACAATGATCCTGTTGATCAACATAAATACGGTAGGAATTCGGGTTATAGTTGCATATTGAAATGAATACAGTTATGGCTGCTGTTGTTGTATTGTGTTATGTTGTGATTTTTTATCCCGATCTCGGCAAATCCAAATTTACCGAGGTGTAAAATCAAATTTCGATCCGGTGAAAAATGAAAAATGAAAAAAAATAAACCAACAACAACAACGAGAGACAGAGAGGAAAATAAAAGCGCGAGCAAAAATGAAACGTGTTAAATCTTTTTCATCCGCTATGGAAATAGTAAATTACCGTTATTGTTGTAAAAATAGGGAAGGGTTGAATGTGTTCGCAGTGCGAGCGATTTTTTTTTTCAGTTTCATTTTATTTTCATTTATTTTTTTTCGTCGCCCTCTCGTAAACACCCGGAGCACGGAATACGACGAAACAACACATACATACAGAGAGAGAGAGAAAGAGAGACAGGGATGAATACAGAAAAAAAAATAGAACAAACCAAACAGAAACAGGTAGGATAAATATGATGTTCCTGTCGGGTTTGTTGTTGTCGGGGGATTAAAGAGGGATAAATCGATTCGGATCAGTTTTGCAGTGCTGTACTGTTTTATTTTCATCCCTCTACCTTCCTCTACAATTTAATTATATTTTTTTTTTGTCACATTTTTTTCTCCACGAAATTGACTGCAAAATTATTTTAGTTTTTTGCAACAGTTATAAATAATTATTCTTAATTTTCTTATACAACTCGAATTTTTCTAAAAAAAAAAATGCGCTGATTTTAATGATCTTAGGTTGTTTTATTAAATGCCTTCATTATCCGGACATGTGGATGATATACGCTATATACAGAAAGGAATCCTCTTGAAAACATCTTGGAGATGGATACAAATGCACGCTTTATTATGATTATACAACGAGGAATTCTCGCGCTGTTAATTCAAATGTGTAAAACTTGGCACACAGTTTATTAACATTTTCTGCTAAAATCTGCTCTGTACTTCTGCTTGATTTAGTGATTTATTTCAGCTACCCTCTCTACAGGGAATTCCCTCTTCCGACGAATCCGCTTCGAACAAATTAAAAAAAAAAAGAAAGAATATTCGAGTCCTGGTAAATAAGGACCTCGACGATCCCTCGGATCCTTCGAGATTCACCTCCATCCATCCGTAAACAGAATAATTTTAATTAAATTTTTCTCGTAGATTGAACAAGTTACAAATTGCTTCAACATAAAAAAAAACCCTCGCCAATCGGACACAAAGCGCCCCTATCCAGGTTAACCGATTCATTATTATTATTAATAATTGCCTTCCCTCTACTAATAAACATAACATTCGTGCTCAGCGGATCGTGCATCCACCCTCGATAATCCAAACGGTAAACCTATTCCATTTCAATCGCCTATTGTGTCACCATCCTCCTACCACTTGTATTATTACTGCAATGGATATTTGAAACACAAGTAAACATCAACAATTCAATTAAATGCTGGCACAATCGATGCCACGGAAGCCACCTCATTTAATCTTCAAACTCTGCTCATAATGTATCCTTTGAAATCCTAATGTGTATTTGTACCGCTGTCACCCGATGCCACCTCCATGCAATAATAATAACACGTCATACTAGAAATTATTATCTATGCTATAACTTACTACAACATATTAAAAATAATGAATTAATTCAATAAAAAAAAGTTAATTTATTACGGCCGGCGGATATATCCGCCTTATCCTTTACACAGAAGATTTCACTTAAATTTTGAATACATCAATATCCAGTATTGATTAGCTATAAGAATCATGCAAATATAGGATTTTTAAATGATTTTGATCGTAATATCCTCAAAATTGAATAATTAAAACAGTAATTGATAAATTTTAAATATCATTACATTGAATATAAATACTTACGTCAGTTTAATAATTTTTTTTGTTGTTGTTATATAACAGAAATTTCATTGTTTGGAATGGTTTAAACTCTGCTCTGCTCATAATGTATCCTTTGAAATCCTAATGTCACTGATGCCACCTCCATGCAATAATAATAACACGTCATACTAGAAATTATTATCTATGCTATAACTTAAAAATAATGAATTAATTCAACAAAAAAAGTTAATTTATTGCGGCCGGCGGATATATCCGCCATATCATTTACACAGAAGATTTCACTTAAATTTTGAATACATCAATATTCAGTATTGATTAGCTATAAGAATCATGCAAATATAGGATTTTTAAATGATTTTGATCGTAATATCCTCAAAAGTGAATAATTAAAAGAGTAATTGATAAATTTTCAACATCATTACATTGAATATAAATACTTACGTCAGTTCAATCAATTTTTTTTGTTGTTATATAACAATAATTTCGTTGGTTGGAATGGTTTTAAAATAAATCAATGCAGAGTTTTGCATGTATCAATTTTTTTTGTGAATACATACAATTCGGTATTGATTAGATGAGAGAAGAATACAAATGTTTGAGTTCGGAATTACTCGGATCGTAATATCTGTGGAATTGGAAAGCAGAGGAAAAAAAAAAGAATTGTGCATTGCATGAATACGAAGATTGTTCGTACATGAAGAAGCAAGTATAAATACTCGATCATTCCGTATCGCAGTTGAATAAATGCACGTAAAGGGCAACCGGAATTATTAATTTTTCGTTAGAATCAAGAAAACTTATGATATTTAAGAAACAGAGCAATAAACTTGTATTCACATTTAACATAATTAATCGATAACGAGTCAAGGTATAATCAATTTTGAATAAGGATTTGAATAAGGAGTATAAAATATTGCTTGCATTATTTATTTATTTTTTAAATTAGGATATAATCATAGACGTACTACTTGTATGAGTTTTTATTAATTTAGAATTGATTTTCAATTTAAATGTTAGTGGGTCGAGGAAGCAACGATACAAACATCATTAGCAGACTTAAATTAGTTTAGTTTTAAGTTTGAATGCATATGGGGTTGTTTATTTTATATAAATTTTGTTTTGTTCATTATTGTTGCTGTCTCGGATGTGAACACGTAGTTTTAATAGACGAAGAACGAAGGGTCGGCCACATGATAAGTAATCTATTAATTTCCTTTATGTTGGCAATCATCCCTTTCCGGACCGGATGCACTCCTGATGCGCTGCCCCTCGACGTAAAATTTTACACATCCCTTCAACCCCTTTCCATCGCCTCTGGCCGCCCTCGTTAAGGGGATTCCATGGAAATTAGCTTTCAGCAATAATCAAGAACCAAAAACGTTGTTGCTTTTTCACCGTTTTCTCAGCAGTTGCCCAAGCGATTTCCGATGCAAATTCGAGCATCCTGTATTTTGGCATATTTCTAGCTCCTCCAACTTCCTCGCAAACTTCCCTTAATTACATTTTAAGCCAATTGCCTTTCGCGCAACTTTTCCCAATTTGTTGTCAAGCGATTTATAAAAAAAAAAAATGATAGAAGGAAAATGCTGTAAATTCAAGTTATTTTTGTAATCTTATATTATTTACATAATTTCATTTGAATATTCAGTACACTTTCTAAACTTATTATCAACTTGTTCAAATAAAAATTTATAGCTTGATATTATACTTGAAGTTATTTATATTCACACTTTTTTTCTTAAATTTTAATTGAAGTAAAGTTAGCGAAATATAATAATAATTAAAAAATTATGTTAGTTATTAATGTTTATGAAAAGGCTTGCGGCGAATGTGGATTGTACGAAATCCACGGACCATAAAATAAAGTGTATGTGGTTGAACAAAGCGTGTAATTTCATAGATAATTACGTAGCGGCGTGCCCTTTGATAAATCCAAGTTCAAACGCTTTAATTCTTTGCTTTCAGGTAATTCGCTGAAATATTAACTTGGCTGTGATCATATTTCCTGAAATTCGAAATACAACGAGAAATACGTTTTGCTAGCGTTGGGAAGAGGAGTTGTCATGTCTGTTTTGCGGCCAATTAATTGCACTGTTACACAAGCGGAAATATTATCATTATTTAGTTTAGTATCAACGAATTTTAATTAATTGCACAGGTTTGCAGCGGGCGGGCGGCCATCTTTTTACCGGTGTGCATTTATTTACATCGGCGGTTCTCAATTAGCGCGCTTTGATATTTGTGCAAATAAACTGAAGCTTTTGTGCAATTACTGAAGCGAAGGGGGCGGCGATGGCGGTTGGCGCATCCGTAACCGGAAGTTGTATCAATTATGCATGCGTTTTGGCGGTTTTAATTGGAAAAGTTGCGAGTGATATTTTGGGAACGATGGACGTCAACCCCCTGCCGCTGATGCCGCTGCTGCCGCCCTTGCGCCCGGGCGGCCAGTCGCGTCCCTCGTAGATCATGATGACAGGACGTGTCCACATAATGCATGTTACACATATCCGCCGCCTATTTCTTTCGGCACGTCATCAATCCAGATAAGTTTGGGCCTCGGCCGACGGTTTTCTCATGATAAATTCCACTCAGGAATTTCGGATTCTGGACTACAATAGCCATCCTCCGTCCGTGCATGCATACTCGGCCGCAATCAGGAGGCAGCATTATCCGGATCTATTTATCTTCCGGATAAACTATTAGCCGGAAGCGAATACTTAAATATTTAATTAAAGAAGACGACGCCCCAGGAGACAAAGAATGATTCTATTCATAACTTACCTGCTCACCTGTTCCGCATCCTCAATCTTTTGTCCTTACTTAATTTAATTAACTTCCGATGCAAATACCGGATTGTATTGTCTCATGTAATTGGTTTCAAACTAAATCCAAAAAATTTTACACAATTATTTATCAAAGAAAAATAAATATTATTTAATAATTTATTTCTCCTTTGCAAATAAGAAAAGTTTGATTAGGCAAGAAAATTTAATTTTATTAATTGAAATAAGAAGAATGAAATGTGTCTAAAACTGTTACCTTAATTCGATAAACGAGAGAATAACGAAAACGAAACGAAAATGTAAGAAATAAATATATATATAAAAAAAGAAGAAAACGGCGCGACTTTTGAAATATGGGTTATCCGAGGAAACAAACGGATAACTAAGAGGCGGGCATTTGTTTCGGTCCGCGGGGGGGTTGGGGGTTGGTGGCGCGCACGAAAAACAAGAGTGTATGAAAACGCGCGTACGGATGAATAAAGAAACACTTCCACCTCCGCGCACGAATTTATAACACAATTTCCTTTATCGTCCGTTACGTAATACGCACCCACTTTCGCGGTCGTATTTCATTCGAAGTGGGCGGGGGTGGGTTTTTATTTATTATTTATTTATACTCTTTTTTATATATATAATTCCTTCAATGAATTACACAGGTATAAATTTTCTCAATTGTCATTTTCTTACGTAAAACGAAATAGTCGAATTTTGCAACTTTTTTTCGACGTAAGTGTAAATGTTCGTAAGTCGAAAAATTTGACGATTTATGACCGATGCATTCACATAACAAACAAATGAATACATACAGGACAATAGATGGTTTGGGGTTGGAGGTGGCAATTACAATCAATTTGTCGCCGCGCACACGGAAACATAATTACACGAGACAAATGTGATCGCGTGCCACACACTTTTACTCCCCCCAGCATGTTTTTTTTTGTTACCCCCCGCTCAATGAAACTCTGTATTCTTCATTTGTTATCTTCCCCTCGCGGTGGCGGCTTTTTTTTCTTTTTAGTTTTTTTTTGCCCTTGCCGTCGGGGCTGGGGGGACTCTGCCATAAAGTACAGGGCGGCATTGATTCCCTCTCTTATCGCAAATATAACTTCGCCATATAGAAGTGTGCAGATTACGGCCGGAAGCGGAAGCAGGATACGTGTCTTAAGAAAGTACTTTTGCGGTTTGGGACTAATGGTTTTTCCGAGAGCCGAGCCGCCCCCGGGAGACCTTTACTTATTTATTTTGTTTATTTATTCGCGGGGGGCGGTTTGCATTGCGGAATTGCATGTTTACAAGCCATGTTATTAATACGACCGGGGGGCCATTTGTGGCCCGCATTTAATGCGTTATTATTTTCCTGCAGTCCAATCCAATCATTTCCAAACCAACCCCAAAAAAAAAATATATATATAATAAATTACGCACGCAATGTCTTCGAATCATTCCACATTCCAATACAATATTCAAATCAATAAAGTTCATCAATGCGAAACAAGACTTCACCCAGATTTTAACAACCAAATAATTGGTGTATGCGCCGGTTAGATAATAACTAAAAATTTAACATTTACAAATTTAACACTTAATGATTTTTTTTATTTATTATAATTAATAAGATTTATCCAATTTTTATTTCAGGTATGTCAAAGATTCAACCATTTCCTATTATAAATTTGGTAAGTATTTGAAGTTTTGTCTAATAATATAATAATTGTTCTGCCTTCAAATTGCTACGATTATTTTAATGGAATTAATAAATTACTTCGAGAAGATTGAAAGACAATAAAAACAAATTATATGCATTGAGTCGGAGTCTTCACAAACAAGTTAGGAAAGTTTTAACTCGGTCGGAAACAGAGCGGATTATTATTATAATAAATATTGATGCGTTTCCGAAGTCGATAAATAACAATTTACAGCGATTTCAATCGCTGTCAAATAGTAATAAAAAGTTTATTTATATAAATTTATTAATATACAGACATAAAAGCATCGTTTGAAATGATTGATGATCTATATGTATAAAAAAGAGCAATAAATATGCATTTGAAAATACTCGAATTGTTGGTAATTAATTTTATAAGGATTTTATCGCAGCTGAGGCGAAATAGAATAATAGGATAAATGTAATGGAAAAAATTCGAGGAATTCGAAACTTTCGGTCGGAACGATTGTAGGACGAAAGTTGAGGCGAAAAAGAGTAAAAAAAAATATATATATAAATCGAAGAAGAGAGAAAAAAAATTGTGATTGATGGCTCGTATTACACGGCCAATACATGCAATCAATAAGGACCCGTATCAAACACATTTCAGATGTGCAACTTTGATTTCGGAATCCTTCGAACTTTGTCATTTCATATTTATATTCTTTTCGAACAAATATTAGTTTATAATTTCATTTCGTAATAGATTTTAAAGTTTTCATATAAGTATTATAAATTATTATTATTATTTTATTTCTCAAATCAGGGATTAAATTTAGGATTATGGATTAAGGGTAATAATATTATTGTGTAGATATGGATTATAAGAAATAGGAGTTTTTTTTTGATACGTTTTAAGATAAACGAAATAGTAGTTTTTTTAATTATGGAAAAAAAAAATGTATATACCCGGCGCATCCGCTACTTCGAATTGGGACAACGTTAGAAGTACAAACAAACAAACATACGATGCGGGAACGACGAGCTTTTTCTTCCATTGTTGCATAAGTGAAATAAAAGTTCGGAAACAAAATAATTGTTGTATGCGAAAAATGATTGGGGCGGCTTTTGCGGCGGCTCATGAATTACAAAGAGAACATTCCACGGGGTTGGAATAAAAAAAAGTGTATGAGAGAGAGAATACAGAGGTTGGCAAAAAGGGGAGATGCAACGCGAGAAGCGAGCGACTAATATAAAAAAGATATATAAAAAGGAGTCCGCGGAGAGGAAAAGCCCTTCGGCATCCCCAAGTGATTTTCACCTCTTTCAGGCCGAAATGCAACCGAAAAATACTTCTTCTTTCACCCCACTCGACTAATGCAACATTCGTTGCCTTCTTTCCGGCGGCGGCGGCGGTGAATTCCATAAAGGCTATGCCGCCTCAACCCCTATTGTTCATCAGTCCTCCCCCAACCCCTGCGTCTTCCGCAGCCGCGGCCAATTTCCGATGCGCGGAATTTCCATTAATATTAGATGTTTCGCCCCTCCGTGCCGGGTGGTCCTCCACCTGGACCAGGATCTGTACCCATTCCAACACTGTTCCACCCTCCGGATCCTACCCATCCTGCAAACTGCAATCATATATTACACGGCCATTTTTGCATCCCTCGGATATTCATGTGTACGTGTGTACATATGGAAAAATGCATTTCGAACTGTTGGAACAACGCAGCGTCATATGTTCAGGAAAGCTCGTAGCCGAAGTAAATTACTTTATTTTTCCCCTCGCGAAACCGATTTTTACGCGAGACCAGTGAACGTATTTCTCGCTTTACCGAATAAATACAACAATGGCAACCTCAAAATAGAAGAACGAATACCGCACAAAAGCTCTCACGACCGAAGCTCCGCTATTACATCATAACTAAATCATCACATGTACTCGAATCAATTCTACTAAATACTATACCAAATCCTTCTTTTGAAGTACACTCCATACATAGTTCGAAGATACAATACACACGAATTAAAATCCAGTAAACCATAACTATAACAAAAGACAATATAACAAAACATTTGTATACAATTTCTGTAAATGCTAGAAACACATTCAAAAATATTCATCAGGATTTAAGTTTTATTTGCAATTTTATCTTTGATTTACTTATACGCTTTTGATATGTATCGCAAATTGATATTTGTTTAATTAGCAGCACTAATTAACGAATTACTTTAAACAATAATATTAATACGGTTAATTGTCAATTTGAATTAATCGATTTTCGCCGTTCATTTATAGCTGGAAACTAGGTATAAATTGATTTTTATTTATAAAACGAATTGCTTTTACATAGTCAAATTGAATGGCCGAAAACAATGAGTTCCAATTGGAATTCTATTAAAACAATAACCTGCAATAAAAAAAATGGTTAATATTGATACACGTGAAAACATTTTCACTCTGTATGCACCGTCAATGTTGTTACTATTATTATGATTATTATTATTACAATTTGCGCAAATTGAACGGTGCTACGAACAACAAGGTTGATTGTTTTATCCGGCAATATTGTTTGTTTTATTGTCGACGCCCGCAGCGACCTGCCAAATCTGGAATGCATTATTTATTCATTTATTTATTTATTACAAAAGGCAATAAACAGGATACCGGCCACGCGACCCGGTTTTAAAAAATTCTCCATCGATTTTATTTTATACATCCGATGACACCCCCCAACCCTAAGCCGTCGCCGACCCCCCAAACCCAACCCTCTGCTACAGACGCCACCGCCGCCTTCGACACAACGTAATCCGTGCAGAATAATACCGCAACATACCCTTAAAATAAGGAAGTCTCTCTTGCGACCTACATATTTTCCTTATTTAAAAGCCAAACGATTCGTTCAAAACTGCTCTATATAATATTTTATATTATATACGTGTTAGAAGAAACAGGACAATCCGGTATTCTAAATTATACCTGAGTAGAATAAGCATAGTTTAAAGGTTTAAAGTATTTTATTTAATAAGTATTTCAAAGCTATTTATTAGGAAAATATATAAGAATTTAATATTTTTTGTGAAATGAATGTAAAATTGTAGTTTTTCTTGAATGTTGTGCGTGGTCAGAGGATTGTGAAAGGCTGTCGTGCTGTGGCAGTAAAATCATTTAGGAACTCATAAGATTTAACCTCTCTGGGGCTTCCGTTTCCGTCACGTAAAGCAGGAATTTCGTTTACGTCGAATTTTTCACACGATTCGCAAGACGCCTACGGCGCCCATAAATTGAGGAAGACACTATATACTGTCTTTGACAAATGCTAGACAGAGGAGGTAAAAAATTCGAAGTAAAGAGTGGCGTTTCGTGGGTGGCGCAGAGGGGTGGACGAGGCATCGTCGTCGGCGGCGAACTAGACTGGAATAAGTAATTAAAAAGGGCCGAAAACCGTTTAAACACTTTTCATTAAGAATATTTGGCGCCGTTCCAGTTTCGCCGCCCTGCCCAGCCGTAAGTTTCGCATTTGACACTTTACAAAATACACGTACATTTTCTGCTAATTAAAAAGAGAACACCTCGTAACTAGTTGCATAATACGCGATCGTAAAATCGCGGCCCGCGTTCTACTATTCTTTAGTACAGCTGTAGTCCATAAACGAGCTACTAACTCTATTAAAAAATATGTACCATGTCAATTTACTTTAATTTCTTCAACTACTTCTATAGAATCATTAATTTTCTAAGTACTTATATCTATGTAGACGGCGGCGGGTATATCCGCCCCATGCGCCCCTATCGTATTGAAAGACTAAGATGCATAGATCTTTAGCAAAAAAAAGTATTAAAAATTACTACTAACTGCAGTACTGTCAAGATTTAAGAAATTCTGAGAATATCTTAAATTTTAAGAATTCCAGAATAAATCAAAATATGAATTAGGTACTAGTATCAAATATAAACAGTGACATTAGCAAGATGTCAGGTTGAACAAAAAAAAAAAGAACCTATTAACCCTTGTCAACAAACTTCTTATTTCCCCCAGAAAACGGTGACTGTTTTCGTAATTAAGTTTAATATTCTTCGCAGAGTGAACTCGTCATGGCCATTAGAGGGGAGCATTTGCGAGACGAGTTAACTCGTCCAAAAACTCCCTCAGCGGTCGCTTCAACTTCTATTAGAATCTTAGTTAAATACATTTAGAAATTGCAAGTGTTCGCAGCAATAAGCTAATTACAACGAAATTATTAAATCCTTGTAGTCGGTAATTAAAAAAAAGGTAACGAGAGTGTAATTAATTTTTCATTTACAACTTAAATTCGACGTTGTGTGTGTGTGTTTCCAAAATTTATTTTATTTTTTGTTGCCTCGAAATTGCTTGAGGAAAAGTTGAAAGTTTCACATCTTAACTTAGATTAGGGTAATGTTTGGGGGGTGAACGTCGTAACGTCATTTTTATGTGGAACAGTGCCGTGTGTTTGCCTGACATAAAACTAAGTCGCATTGCATTCCTGGGGGCGCATTATCATTTCTTTTTCTCGTTGTTTTTTTTTTCTCTTCCACCCCCGTGCCCGAAACAAATTTATGTTTATTCTCCTTTGATGGATATAAATTGGGGCGGCGTGCGGCGCGGAACGTACAGGGCTGCATGCGAAGTGTATATTACTACAATGCTACATCGCGGATTGAATTGGCCGCGTCCTGGAGCCGAAAAGGGCTTCATCCACCTCAGGTCCTTTAACTCCACATTTTCTCTTCTCATCCTCATTTACGATTCCTTTCCCGTTCTTTCTTTCTATCTTTTTATTTATTTTTATTTTGTTTCAGTATATTTTATATCATTTTTTTTTTAACTCTTCTTCTTTTATTTCCGGTTTATTTAATGATCGCGAAACGAGGTTCTAAATAATAAATTAGTTCTAGTTTCTGCAATTGATTTCACCATCGCTTCGATACCGGACGCGCGTATTTCATTACAATGAATTATAGTTTTTATTCTATGGACCCAACACTTCCCCCTTTTACCTTTTGATCGATGGCGGACAAAAAAAATAAACATACAGCGCGATCGAATATAAACCACTCGTAAATTACAAAACTATAATCGCATTTCGTTTTACCCCGTAATAAATCGCTATTCTAGCATAACATTTGTATTCGAATGACAACGTAATATTGTTAACTGCTCTTTAGATTTTCTATTAAATACAATCCTATTATCTTTTTTTAATCTATTTTACACAATCGAAAATAATAGGTTTGTATTTATATTCAAAATTTTAAAGGCTTTATAAAAAATAATTAATTATATTTGTTTCTTATAATAATTTGCTTTTTATAGCTCAAGTGAAAGATAATTAAGAATTTTAAAAGTGAAATGCAAAGAATTGGTACCTTCCACCTTGTCATATGATTTTTTTTTTAAGAAATGTGTCCTTTCTCGCCGTTTCCATTCCATTTTGGAAGAGTGTCAGAGGCGCATTTTATTTTGCAAGACATTGTCAAACTCGGTCACGTCCACGCGCGCAATTATACTCGTCTGTCGTGCCATCCTTCAAGGGTGCGTGCTTCACATGCAACCGATCCCTTTTCCAAA
>NW_017099048.1:11990-19847 GCF_001412225.1 Nicrophorus vespilloides
AACAGGACGACGAGGAGATGAAGAATATAAAAAAAATGAAGCGACTGCGAATTTCCTTTTGCTTTTCTTTAATTATGGTTCATTCATAGCTTTTCGGTTTGCAGGAAGGGCGCTTTTATTTTTGTCGGTGTAAACGAGTTTGTGAAATATTGATGATATCTAAAATGTCGGCGAAATTGCTTTAACGTATATACATTTATATATATTTTTTATTTTGCTTCTTCTTGTGTTCGCTTCAAGGGGTTGTGGGATAAATAAGGAATGAGGTTCACGTGTGTGCGTTTTCGTTGCGCCGAAGGGCCGAATCTAATCATAATAAATTCATGGCGACAAAAAGGGCCGCAGGCATGGAGACAGACGATGATAATGCGAAGGGATTAAATCAATTTTGACTTATTGTTGGGTCCTACGCGGTTTAACAATTGCGGCTGAAGAGATATTCGCCACCGGCGATATTTGTTGCCGATAAAGTAGGGGGTTGAACGGGGGTATGTGAATATATTAAGTTTTGTAGAGGACCGGGAATCCCCGCGTACCGGAAACCTAATAGACCATATCCCCCGCAACAATGTAATGAAGTATGGGGTTTCGGCCGAGCGGGCCGTGTGCCTCCGACAAGGACAGATAAGGGCACGCCGGTCCAGGAATTTCTATTATCTTTAACAGACAGAACCTCCCGACCACATGTGCTTGAAGATGTCCGTTCGTGCCTAATATTTTCGCAATATCTGAATATATATTTGCGAACCCTCGACGAAAGCAAAGGGAAGGAGTAGGACTGAGAAAGGGAGAATGAAGTATAAAAAATTGTATATATATATATAAAACCCGAGGAAGGGAGAACGACGAAAACGATTACAGTGGCACATTCCTTCGCAAATTCCCATTTTGTTTCTAAACAGCCATCTAATAAATATTGCTCAAATACTATTACACGCTTATCTACACCAATTTCACCTGAAACAATCACGGCCCTTCTGCGTCCATGACCCACACATTCCTACTCGAACGATCCACCCCTACAAATCAACAGCTTTAGAGGCCGTCGGCAAAAAAATCGAATTCACAGACCCAGAGGACTTTTATACTAAGCTCATCATAATAATATCAAATATTACAACAACTTTTATACATCTTCAACTTCATCAACTAAATATGATTGTTTTGATGAACACAACACCTCCGTTTTTAACAAGCACATATTTAATTCTATGAAACATTTTCAAATTTCAATACAACATTTCTCTTATTAGAAAAACAAAACAAATAACGTTAATTTATATTCACTTTTTCTTTCTCTCCCACATATATTGTTTATATTTTACTATGAATATTTTAACAAAAATACAAAAGTTTTTTTTTGTATTATATAATTTAATAATTACTATTGGATAAAATATATAGTGAATTGAATATGATTGTATTGATTTTGTTGGAATTATAAAAGTTTTGAATGGAGATTTTAATACATAATAATTTACCTGTTGATTCCGGCGCGGAATATTCTGTCGTGCGAACGACGCCCGGAATAATATGACGTGACATAGGAGAATTTGAACGAAATCACTTAAATAAACATTAAACAAACAAAACTTAAAAATATAAATGCGAAATAGTTAACATCTATATTATTCAATTAGGGAAGCTTCTCATTCCTTTTCGCGATATTTTACTTACAGTGCAACAACGAAAAAAGGAATGCAAAAGGGATACGATTTCCATATAAATTACAGAATAACAAGACAAGGCGAATAAAGAAAGTTGAGATAGATAGAGAGAAAATTAAAGGAAAAAAAAAAGAAGAAGTTGTGAGCGAAGAAAAGCTGCATGCTACGAAAACGAACATCCACCGTATTTCAGTTCTCAAACAATTTCAACATATAAAAGGCTTTCGCTAGATTAAAATCATAAGCCCGTTGTCAATCTACATAATTCCGGAAGTTAATAGATACGCCGTCAGAATAAATAATCCGCGCCGGCTGGAAATGAAATTTTGAGGGAAGCGACTGCATTATTATATGCACATATACAAAACTTCATCCCTTAAGTCATCATCAAACACAATGAGATTGAGTATTAATAATAATAATTTTTATAAGTAAAATAATTAGGAAATGTATCTTTAAACCTTTGAAATTTGAACCGCAACAATTGGTAACCTTTAAAAAAATGTAACTCTCTATCCGCACACGCACAAATTTGAAACGTTCTTCGCGAAGAATTTTAATAAATTTGAAAATGTTTAAAAACTTATCACATATTATTTTTTTTTTACTTTTTTAGTGTTCTTTGATACTTTTAGTATCAATCACAATGGGATTGCGTATTAATAATAACAATTTTTATAAGTAAAATAGTTACGAAATGTATCTTTAAACCTTTGAACTTTGAACCGTAGCAACTGGTAACCTTTTAAAAAAAATGTAACTCTCTACCCGCACACGCACAAATTTGAAACGTTCTTCGTGAAGAATTTTAATAAATTTGAAAATGTTTAAAAACTTATCACATATTATCTTTTTTTTACTTTCTTAGTGTTTTTTGGTACTTTTAGTATCAACCACAATGGGATTGAGTATTAATAATAACAATTTTTATAGGTAAAATAGTTACGAAATATATCTTTAAACCTTTGAACTTTGAACCACAACAATTGGTAACCTTTAAAAAAAATGTAACTCTCTACCCGCACACGCACAAATTTGAAACGTTCTTTGTGAAGAATTTTAATAAATTTGAAAATGTTTAAAAACTTATCACATATTATATTTTTTTTTTACTTTCTTAGTGTTCTTTGGTTCTTTTAGTATCAACCACAATGGGATTGAGTATTAATAATAACAATTTTTATAGGTAAAATAGTTAGGAAATATATCTTTAAACCTTTGAACTTTGAACCGCAGCAACTGGTTAAAAAAATGTAACTCTCTACTCGCACACGAACAAATTTGAAAGGTTCTTCGTGGAGAATTTTAATAAATTTTAAAATGTTTAAAAACTTATCATATATTGTCTTTATTTTTACTTTTTTAGTGTTCTTTGGTACTTTTAGTATCAACCACAATGGGATTGAGTATTAATTATAACAATTTTTATAGGTAAAATAGTTACGAAATGTATCTTTAAACCTTTGAACTTTGAACCGCAGCAACTGGTAACCTTTAAAAAAAAATGTAACTTTCTACCCGCACACGCACAAATTTGAAACGTTCTTCGTGAAGAATTTTAATGAATTTGAAAATGTTTAAAAACTTATCATATATTATCTTTTTTTTTACTTTCTTAGTGCTCTTTCATACTTTTAGTATCAACCACAATGGGATTGCGTATTAATAATAATAATTTTTATAAGTAAAATAGTTACGAAATGTATCTTTAATCCTTTGAACTTTGAACCGCAGCAACTGGTGACTTTTAGAAAAATATATGTAACTCTATGCTTGCACACGCATAAATCACACACTCTCACCAATAAACCGCAGATAATCCAATTAGCTCATGGGGTTCGTTGCAATTTTAATAATTCAATTACGAAATATTTTTGGTGCATTCCGTTCGATGCGTTCGGATTTTCGTTAACGTCTGTTTGTTCTCGTTATATTGTATATTATTATTATTTATTGTGAATACGTAAACAATTTTCACGCACTTATCTCTTGATTGGATTTAATTGTGAACGCGAAAAAGCAACAAAAATCAAACAGGATATTTTTTCTCTATTGATAATTGTCGCTGTCATTTGTTTTTTTTTTATCAGTAAAAACGTTTAGAAAACAATGGATTTCGATTATAAATAGAAACTGAGTGTTTTACATTGCGCAACGTGTTATGAGGTGCGACGTGAATGAAAACAATGCCGCCAATCTACTTTGCATTACTATTCGACGTACCGATCAATTTTATATAAACTAATAACGAGTTCGGTTCATTATGCAACGCATTGTTCGCATGGATTGGGTGTGTTTGGGACTTTGGGAAAAAATAAATTTGAATTGAAGGCAAAAATAGATTGGATCAAGTTGGTTGGTTGGTTGGTTAGAGGCGGAGATGAACCACGTATTAATTGTTATATAAGTATTTGTATTAATTAACGGGAATTTGAGTTCGGAAACTCGGGGAGTGTATAACGGTGTAACTGTATTGAGCAAGAAACGCAGTAAGCTTGTAAATGTTATTAGTTTCTTTGGGCTTCTCCGAGCCTCGGGTGCTTAGATTCGTACCCGAACTTGGAATAAACTTGGCTCTTCAGGTAGGTACGGAGCCTGTGATTAAAAGCAATATAACATCAATTTGAATCCTAATTACTGGAATTGAAATACTCACGCCGAATGAATCGCTCATCCGAACACAAAAAGCCGCCCCACAACCCCCTACAAACATCAGCGCGACGCCTGTAACTTTGCAATTAGCGAGACACCTTCCATTTCTGTTAATGATAACTTAGTGCTGAAAATGTCAACAGTTACAATTTATCCTTCATGAAAAATAAGGAAGATCCTTTGTTTGAACAAATTGCTTTAAATTTATCCATCATAGAAAAACTCAACTTTTTTTTTAATAAGAACACAAAATTATTTTACTAATAAGAAATGTTTATACTTATTGTTGTAAATAAGAAAAAAAATAATTTTGAATTTTTTTGTCCTGATTTAAAATATTCATTATTTCAGTTACAAAATTGAATATATTGTACATTGAATAAATAAAGTAGAAATGTTGAGTTTCTTATATAAATTGTATGCGAACATTATCCAAAATGCTTGAGAAATGTTACAGGTGCATCATTGTATATCACCAATAAAAGACGATAAGAAGGCCTTTGAAGTAGAAATCGTAAAAGATGCCACATATTTCTTTAAGAAATATAAAGAAAGACTTTATTCTCATACAAATGTATTGGTATTTAGAGTATTGGAGAATAGCCTGGATTTACTACATGGAAATAAGAATTTGAAAAGAAAAGCTGCTTACTAACATTCCAATAAATCCAATAAATGAACAAAATTAATATAAATTAAAATAAGTTTTTTCAACAAATTTTACAACATTCTTCGTGTTTAAAAACTTATCACGTTATTTTTTTACTTAGTATTGTTTGGTACTTTTAGTATCATATGTATGTTAGATGTACGTAGAAGACCGTAGAGGCCGTAATTAATTTTGCTTGAAATTGTAATTAATGCATATACCGAAGAGACGTCGACTGAGTTTCAATTAAAAATTGGTATTTATAGGAAACCGATATTAATTGCTAACGGCTTTACTACCTCAGCAGCAGCAACTGACGCGTACCTAAAAAAAAAGAAAGCATTGGAAAATTGCAATCACATCGGAGCGATTTTAATGCTCCGCCTGTTATTTGTTTCTGACATATTTAAGTTCCGTGATTAATACATTAAAATCTCCTGCCGTAATGGTTTCCCGTTTACATTGAACTTCCTAAGGGAATTCGAGAGAATACTGTATATTCAAGCCATTACTTATTGATCCTGACGTTTTCTCCAATAATTATTATGTGTTGTAAAATGAATTATGCTACAATCGATAAAAAATATACATATTCGTTTATGATTTTAATGGATAATTAAATTAATTATCGTGTTTTGTTTGCTTATGTTCTCAATGCGTAATTATATTAATCGACAATCATTAATTACAATTTTAAATATACAAATTACAATAAAAATTCTATTTTGCTGAAATAAGCTGTGTTTTATTGTATTACGTAATAAGTACAGGTGTCAATTAGAAGTTTGATTACTGAAATTATAGTTAAATATACAGGTTTTGTTATGAATGTACTGGTAGATTTGTATCTATTATGTTGTTATTATCAAATTATTCGAGGACAACGTATGTCGTTCAACTTATGATGTCGATAATAGTGAGTTTATTGAGAATTGAGTTGGGAGTTGATGGAACAAGTGGAAACATTTCTAAAAGTCAAATAACTGCGAGAGGAAGTAGTTTCGATAAGCTAGGAGGTGGGCGTAGGGTGTTTCGAGGAAGTTGGTTCAACGTTTTAATAATGTAAGTAAGAGCGGAATACTTGGAGGGCTTAGGGAAGAGAAGGGAATGCCTTGCCTTGGCCGAATTTCGTGTGAAAATAATTGAGTGTTGTGTTGCGTAATTTGTTGGGTGGGAAGTATTTGATGGGCGCTGGTGGTAGTTAGTGGATGAAGTGTGAAGGGACGATTCGGAGTTAGTTTGAAATAGCGGAGGGTCCGGGAGTAATCAGGAACTGCGGGAAGGGCCAAAGGGCGGAAAGGGTTGCAGATGGACCCTGGCGCGACGCTGTTTGTTCGCTCGCGGTCGTGGATGTGTACAGAAGCTAATTAATCCCTCCGTCGCCGCTGCAGCCGTCAAACTGGCCGTCTCCAAGGGTGGTCGTATTGGGGGTCGGAAAGGGCTTCGCGTCTTGCGAAATTCGAGAGCTTTGTTGCGAATATATACACGCCGCGCCAATTATAACTAGATTACATGAGTAATGGCGCACTTTTAGCTTGCATTCCGCAAAGTGCAATTACAGCGCAGAAGACAATGTCTAATTATTACACTCCATTATCCCGCCTGAAACAATCCTTTTTAGGCACTTCCGTACTACTGCTCAGTTCATTACGACGCCCAACCGCCTACCAACCCCCTTCCAACCCGACTGCTCTCCCGCTCGCCGCCGCTCAATATCTTCTACCTTAATAATAACTACTTTTGCATTAAGATAATTGCTCTCGGTAAACAGGAGCATCAGGATGTTCGCCAGGTACGATCTTATTATTCCACAAAACATCATCAAAGATGTTCGCAACCGAAGCGAACCCGACGTAAATTAAACACACTCACAAACAAACACATACCCAGACTACCACCCTTTCTTATACACTCCCACACATAAATACATATACATAGCACTAATTAGAAACGGTATAAAATATATATATAATTAATAAAAAAAACATGCATCTTATTAAAGACTAATTAAAATATTTATGAATCAATTATATTGTTTAATTTATTATGTAGTGAAAACTATGAAAGTTAAAATTTACAAATATAATTGTAGATTTATCATTTCTAATAAAATAACTTTTTTTTTGAACCGACGTCTATCAATATTGATAGAAATACTGACATTGGCACATTCAACTTTTTATAATTATAGAAATCTGAATTGTTTTTAGAATCAATAGAAATATATTTTTATGAATGATTATATTATTTTTTTCACATTATTCAACACTTGAAAATTTGCAATAAAAACTCCTGATGTTTTACTATAAATTATAACTGTTGGATTTGATTTATAAAAAATTGAATGAAAATAATTCAAAATAAAATATTTGTTTCTATTAATTTTTTACATTTATTTTTAATAATAAAATTAAACTGCTGGTAATAATTGAATTTATCAAATGTCTTAGTCTTATATTATTCAGTAGTTTCTAAAATAAACTTTTTAATGTAATTAACATTAGTTTTCAAAATAATAGGAATAAAATATTACGAATTACGAATTAATTCATAAAAATATATTTCTATGAATTATTATATCATTTTTTCACATTATTCAAAACTTCAAAATTTGCAATAAAAACTCCTGATGTTTTACTATAAATTATAACTGTCGGATTTGATTTATAAAAAATTGAATGAAAATAATTCAAAATAAAATATTTGTTTCTATTAATTTTTTACATTTATTTTTAATAATAAAATTAAACTGCTGGTAATAATTTAATTTATCAAATGTCTTAGTTCTATATTATTCAGTAGTTTCTAAAATAAACTTTTTAATGTAATTAACATTAGTTTTAAAAATAATAGGAATAAAATATTACGAATTACGAATTAATTCATAAA
>NW_017099049.1:0-2397 GCF_001412225.1 Nicrophorus vespilloides
CGTTTGGCTGTAATTCGTGTTGAAAATTTAAAAAATGCTCGAAAAAGCAGTGGTTTTACATTTCATTGATTTTCTCGAAGACTATAATACATAGAATGAATCCAAAAGATGCTTATGAAAGCTGAATGTTTGAGGAATCTAGCAAGTATAGATAGATTCCTGTGCTCTTATCTATAGTGCTGTAATACTTGTTCCTTTTATGAAATGGAGAAGGGTTGGGGAGGCGCCAAATGATTACATACTTTTGAGGGAGGAGTAGTAACATCAAGTTTGGAAACCACTGCCTTAAGATAATTACATCATCGACCACTCTTATGAAAGCTGAATATTTCATCTTTCCAACAAGCATATATACATCTTTGTGCTGTCATCGACTCACCTGTTTTCGTATTTTTTTCGTATTTTCGATGTTGGAAATGATATCTATTAGAAAAAAGTAGCAAACTAATTAATTGCATACCTGTGGTTTTATGGTCTAAGGACTTTTTTCCAGATCAGGTATTTACTATCAACATCGATTTAATCTTTTCTATTCATCTACTGTGATTTCAGATTCTGCAAAGATAATCAAGTTATATATAGGAGGTATAGGATGAGTGAGTCTTACTGTCATTCTTAATATCCAAGCTACAGACTGAAACAGTGGCAAGTTATATTTTGTTTTTCCCAAGCCAACTGCGATCTGCAAATGCAATGACAATCGAATGAAGTGAACATGAAAATAACTTTGTTTTTCACGGCCGTCGTTCTTGTTAAATGAATGAGGAAAAACGGTGCGTGAAAAATAATTCCTAAATTTTCAAAACAACAACAAACAACAATTTGCATTGAATTGCCTGCCCGTACCGGTGTAATTTTCCTATATTTGTTCGATTTATATTATTACAATTATCTTAAACGGTATGCTCGAAATGACACCAGGAATCGGATTGTTCGTGATCGGCACGCGAAACAACAAAATATCATTATTTATAGAAAATATAATAAGCATAAGGTGCATTCTGAAATTAATGGGAAACATATAAAAAGTGCTGCCCGTTCCGGTAACAAGTGGAGACTGAAAAAAAGCAGCGATGCTTCTGCTTCTACTAGTTCTCATCGGTAGGTATTGTCGTTTGATTTTGCCAGGATTTTAAGTTTGTTTCTTATTCTCAGGTGGAGGTGACGCCATCGCCAGGTTTTACCTGTTGAATCGGCAATCGCCAGAGTTGAAGACGGAAATCACTGATGATAATTTGCGTTTAGTGAACGCGAATCTCACCGTCAAGTTCATGATTCACGGATGGGGAGAGAGTGCCGACAAGGATTGGTACACGGCTTTGACGGATGCTTATCTGCTGCGGTACGATTGCAATGTGATCCAGGTGGATTGGAGGAAAGAGGCGGCGCAATTGTACACGATCTCGGCGGAAAACACTAGGATAATCGGTAAGCGTTTTTTTCTTTCTTCCTCCAATGTTCGAACAATTTGTTTGTTTTATGAAAGGTGAAAGCGTTGGAGAGTTCATCGTGAAGCTGAACAAGTATCTGGGCTTGGGTTTGGAGAAGGTGCACGTGGTGGGGCATTCTCTGGGAGGTCAGGTGAGCGGCTTCACCGGGAAGGCGGTGCAGCGTTTGATCGGCAAGAAGATCGACAGGATCAGCGGTCTGGATCCGGCCGGACCTGAGTTCGAGGGGATGAACGCGAAGGACAGATTGGCCGTCGGCGATGCCAACTTCGTGGATGTTACCCATACGGATGGTGGGATCTTCGGATTCAGAGATCCGATCGGAACCGTCGATTTCATGCCAAACGGAGGCGTCAGGCCGCAGCCCGGATGCACGATCACGAGCTACGACAATCAACTCAGTTTGACTCAAATCTGTAAGTATATGAACAACGTTGATCAATTACAACGTAGTCTATCTTTTTTTTTTCAGTGTTTTGCAGCCACATCCACAGTTACCTCTTCTTCATCGAGTCCATCAACGATGATAACCAAATTGCCTATAAATGCGACACTTATAGAAACTACGAAAACGGGTATTGCACCATGAACGAGCAGACCATCTACGGAGAAGACGTGGACAGAAATGCCGTCGGCACGTTCTTCTTTAAAACCACACCAGAAGCTCCGTACTTCACTTAACAATACATTTATACAATGAATACAATTGAATTCAACCAATCGCATTCACTAATAGTGTTAACACAATGGGCCTATAACCTTTTCGATTTCCCAAAAGTTCCTTCTAAAGTTTAGAAGGGGAACTTTTTTAACCATTACCCCAAAATATTATTACGTTAGTCGATATTATTCTGAATTCATGAAACAATCAATGTAAATTTCTATTTTCATGTAACTTTTTTTTATAAATATGTAAATGCAAATTAATTCAATAAATAATGTTTATTTA
>NW_017099050.1:0-2968 GCF_001412225.1 Nicrophorus vespilloides
ATTGCATAATTTTGTCCATTTTATGTAGTTTTTCATACAAAATTGTCTTGTTTTAAATTGTAAATTTTTGCGTTTCAAACTTGCTTTAATTATGTTATTTCTACGTATTGATTTATTGCATAATTTTGTCAACTTTATGTAGTTTTTCATAGAAAATTGACTTGTTTTAAATTGTAAATTTTTTTGTTTAATTATGTTGTTTTTACGTATTGATTTATTACATAATTTTGTCCATTTTATGTAGTTTTTCATAGAAAATTGACTTGTTTTAAATTATAAATTTTTGAGTTTCAAACTTTCTTTAATTATGTTGTTTCTACGTATTGATTTATTGCATAATTTAGTCAATTTTATGTAGTTTTTCATAGAAAATTGACTTGTTTTAAATTGTAAATTTTTACGTTTCTAATGATTGCAGCAGTTTATTATCCAATGAAACTAGTAAATTGTAATTTTTAGAATATTTGTAACATTTTATTATATAATTACAAATGCACACAACTCTATTGTCTGCAAAGTAATTGGTCAAATTGAAATTGCAATATTTTGTATTAAATGTCGATTCAATTTATTGATGTAATTGTACAGTGCAGGACAAAACAATGAGAATCGTTTAAATGATTAATGGTAAAAGTGTGCAATGAAAATAACTGCAATTGAACATCTTTTTGTTCCACTCAAATAATAATAATTATTATTATTTCGCTGTTAAATTCCGGTTATTAATTTTAATTCGTAATTTCGGAAAGGTCTGCAGTCGACACCTAAACGCCAAAAACATATATATATGTGTGTATATTTATATATTCCCGTTTTCGTTATTTCATTAATTATTGTTTCGATGTTTGCGTTTCGACGCGCATCCTGAAAACCGATGCACATTACAATTGAATTATAATATTTACATTAATTTATATATGTCCGAATGCTATTAACGTTTTTTTATTTTCACCAATTCAAATCCGTGATTTATTGTCCAAAATTTCGTAATTGGAATGTTTTGAATTCATAATATTTTGTTTTGTTGTCTGTCATATTTATCATGTCGAGGTTATATCTTTATTATTTGACATATTTCTGACATTTCAATATACAATTAGAGCATCATGGATGATTTTGTTTCGCTGTCACTTTTATCTACTTGAGGTTATATTCATTTTTGACATATATCGCTTCTGAAATTTCCTAATTTTGTTACGTCAAAATGAAATATTTTTAATTAGTTTTCAATTAGTGTTAGAGTGAAGCTAAATACATCTTTATTCTTAATCCAAAATCAAGAAAAGTATCAGAAATATATCAAAAAAGTTTGCATTTTTGACATATATCGCTTCTAACATTTTATAATTTTGTTACGTCAAAATGAAATATTTTTAATTAGTTTTCAATTAGTGTTAGAGTGAACGTAAATACATCTTTTTTCTTAATCTAAAATCAAGAAAAGTATCAGAAATATATCAAAAAAGTTTGCATTTTTGACATATATCGCTTCTGACATTTTCTAATTTTGTTACGTCAAAATGAAATATTTTTAATGAGTTTTCAATTAGTGTTTGACTGAAGCTAAATACATCTTTTTTCTTAATCCAAAATCAAGAAAAGTATCAGAAATATGTCAAAAAAGTTTGCATTTTGACATATATCGCTTCTGAAATTTCCTAATTTTGTTACGTCAAAATGAAATATTTTTAATGAGTTTTCAATTAGTGTTAGAGTGAACGTAAATACATCTTTTTTCTTAATCCAAAATCAAGAAAGAATCAGAAATATATCAAAAAAGTTTGGTAATATCATGCGGAACTATCGATATCTCCAAAATTCCATTTGCATATTTATTATTCGCGTGACTTGAATATCACGCGAAAGGGTTTATCCGAATCCGAAAAGGAATTAGCGCGAACGTAGATTAAGATGTCTCACGCAAACAAAACATCTTCATTCCACATAACCAAATATTTGTTGTGTAAAAAAAGAAGCGTGTAGTTAATAATAAATGTTCAGAGAAGAAAGGAACTAAGGCAGTAAGAAAATTACGTTATTAACGTCCTTCGCATAGCAGACAATAAACTTTGATAAATTGTGACTTTGCGCAGTCGGCAAATACTTTGCAACGAAACTTCGGTCGCGGTTTTAAACTTCGGTTCGATGGATGGAAGAGGTGAAACTGGGAGTCGAGAATCGGCAAAAACATCGAAATCGCATTAATGGACAAAAATTAGAGTGGTTTTCGAAATCGATAGTTCATGTCTAATTGCCAATAAATTTTACACACACAAAACGTAATTGTAATGCAGTTTTTCAGTAAAGAAAATATATTTTTTTAACAAATTTTAATTTTTCATTCTTAATCTATAGAAGTTTGTACTTTTCATGGAAAATTGTTTAAATTTGTATTATTTTTTTGTCGTTTTCAATTAAAGAATATTACAAAGTTTTATAACTTATTGAAAAATGAAAATTTTAGTTAATAAATTTGTTAAATTACTTGAATGGTTGAATAATGTTTAAACATTGTTTTTGAGATTGAATCAACTCGCTTTGTCTTGCAGCGAAGCAGTTTGCAAAGAAGTGTTTTCCACGTAATTAGAAATACAAAAGTTAATGAATACAATGAAATGCATACAAAGTAGTTGACAACTTTTCGCGCCTATGCAGTTTCGCATAATAATGTGCACTCACTTAATTAGCAAACTTACTGAATGCGAAGGAGATTTACTTTGGAGCGTTTCCATCAATGCCACAGCACATTAATAAAAACTTAATTATATTTTTGAATGAAAACTTGGTTTAATTATGTTGTTTGTAATTTAAATTTAATAAATTTAGAGCGTCATGAAAAAAAAATGCATTAACTCAGTGTTTTCCAAACTGCGAGGTGGACTACAGGTGGACTAGTCTAAGGGGAGGCGCGAATATTAGTACCAGTGAGCAATTTTCCAAATATCTGCTAAAGTATAGATACATTCCT
>NW_017099051.1:0-5304 GCF_001412225.1 Nicrophorus vespilloides
TAAGTCAAGAATAGATGCAGAAACAAGGAAGAGAGAGAGAGAGAGTGAGAGACAAACATCGGCATCGGTTGACTGCATTGAATTGCAAATGCAAATGCTGGGGCATAAGAAATGTCCAGTGGAATGTTTGTCTTTAACATTTCATTATCTCATCGCGATCTCGGCCGTTGCGCGCGGCGGGAGAAAAGGGCTTTTCTTGCAACGAATCAAACAGAATAGAGAAAAAACGTTGGGCAAGACAGAAACAAAAAAAAATATGCAACTTGTAGTTACAGAACCGGAGGTTGTTTTCGACGCCCATTCGATTCAATCTCGACCGATATTTATACGATCCGTGCTAATGATATACAAATTATTTGTACGTAATAGATATTTCCTTCATCTCCTTTAACTTATTTCAATTATCACTACTATATTCTAGAAATCACGGGCGGAAAATTACAAAAAATTTAAAGATATTTTATTTCTCGTTTTCCAAAAAAAAAAATTCTATTAAATCTAAAATCAAAATCTATTTAACATTGATGTTTTTCTATGAATACTATTTTTATTTGCTTGTTTTGCAATTTTTAACCCTTTTTTATAATTTTGCAACAATTACCGGGAAATTTAAATTTTAAATAAAGTAATGCGGATAAATTTAATATAATAGAAACTGATGATTTTTCAATCTACATTTATTCTGCCAACTAAATTCATATTGAATTGAATAAATTTGCAAAGGATTACAATATTTTTTATTTTGTAACGCGAGTTAAAATTTTTCGACTTTATTGCAGAAAAATTGAAAACATTCGTTCCCGGAAATGACCTTTTAGCTGTCAGGACAATACTGACCGATTACAGAAATAAACACATTCCGAACTCGACCCATACTACACTTGACGTACGAGCGTATTTCCAGCAAATATCGAGAGAAACTAACTAAATGTAAGTAAAAAAAAAGAAAAGGAAGAGAGGAGAAGCAACGAAGGATGGTGATTAATGCATTTAACTGTTTAAGCGATTTATCGTCGACCGTTGATTTNNGCCTTTCGCACATACTTCTACCTAAAACGAACTCACTCAGTCTTTATGAAGACGAATCCAAATTTGTGTATTTATTGGTAATTCAAAAACGTCTGTTTCATAATCGGCTTACATACATCAGACTATTTGCGAATAGTAAAAAAGAGTTAAATATCTAATAAGTAGGACACAAAAAATAGAAAACAATAATAAAATATTCATAGTGTAAAAAATGACTATATCAAAATCAGTTTATAGTTGCTTATACATAATAGATTAAAACTATACGAGAGAACGGCATGATGACATTATATAAAAATAAAAGGTATGTTCGTTTGTTGTTTACAATGGGAATCCAACAACCCACACTTACCTTTATAAAATTGAACATGTACTATTAATTGCAACATACACTCTCGCTAATTACTCATTGTAATTACTTTAAGGATTCCTAATGTACAACTACCATTTTAGTATTGCCAAGAACCTCTACCATAATTACGTACATCGAAAAATACTCATTTGTCAAATAGTAATTATTTAAATATTTGCTGTTAATATTTTAGTTACCTTTCATTTAAACAAAACATAATATTTGAAAGATTTGTCATATTATTATTGAGACATAATATTTTTCTAATAAAATAATAATATATTTTTTTGGTTATTATTTCTGTTTATTTTTTTTAATTAATTATTTTAATTAAAGTAATTGGAAAATTACAAACTGCAAATTTTTATTTGTAAAAAAAAATTTTTTGTCTAAGTTGTATGAGTTTATGAAATAATATATTATTTTGAAACATTTCATTCCATAGATGATATCTATAGTGGCTTCAATGTTAGCTATTGATTTTCAAAAGCTGGCTAAAAATATTTTCAACAAGCATATAAAATATTATAATGTATGACGTTGTAGAAAAAAAGTTGACGGAAATTCGCAAAAACATTAAATTATTTCGTGTTGTGTTGTACTACAACAATTCGCTCGAAGCTGTCAATATAAGTACACGCATTTTAAGATAATATTTTCACGATCCTATTGGAATGGGTGATAACTGTACGCGTTTAGTGCCTTTAAACCTCAGAGCGCGAACGATAAATAAACCGACCGTTTTCCATAAAACTCTTCTCGCGCAATAAATAATAACGCACGTCCCTTTCCATCCGCAAGAGAAAAATTATAATAATCGCGTATGCAAATAACTTGAACGTGAAATTGTTTCAATGGAAATTTACGCAGATATCAGATAAATGTTTCCGCATTGTTTTTGATAAATATAATAGAAGTAAAATGGAAAATAATAATTATTTAAATGTAATAAAAAAGATATGATATTTGGTCGGCAAGAAAGTACTTTATATATTATTCATTTTGTTCAATGATATTTTGCCATCTTTCTGACAACTTCATAATTCCGCGCTCATAGAACTTCTAGTCCTTATAAGCAAAAAAACTGAACAAATGCAATTTCTGGTAATTATAATTATTGAAAGTTTTACCATTCAAAGAGTTTTGCAAACTTCTAAATAAATGGTTGACAGTAAACATATGAATTGGTTGTTTCTTAGATGCAGCTGAACTACACAACATCTTTATAATCCCACCAAATTGATAGCAGTGATGATGAGTAGTTTAAAAAAGTGATGATTTCATTGAGTTTGAGATAGATATTGCAAATATTGATTCATTGTGTTAAGTGAATCTTTTTCAATTTATGATTCTTAACGAATCTTAAAGATTCTTAATGAATCCAAGAAATTTAAGTGATTTTCAGTTGTTGTGTATTATATACTATCCTCTCTGCAATCTCTTTCACAGTTATATGACGATTCAATTCAATTATGCCAAAGTTTATGATAACAAAATCAGTGGTCATCGGTAGATCAACCAGAATGTCATCTTTGAGTGAAAAATCTGCAAAACGAATTTTTTTAAAACTAATTCCGTCAGAAAAATTTGTCGAAAATGCTATTTTTTCACTTCTGTTAAAATGACAATTCTATTTGTGAAATCCGAAATTACTTTCTTGCCAACCCAATACATACAAACATAAATACATTTTAAAGAAAAAGACAAATATTTGCATTAATATATCACAAGTTTAGGGAATGCATTTCTGATTTTTATAGAAACTAAAGAAAGCAAAGAAGAAAAAATATGCTAAAGAAAAAGACAAGAAGATGTATTTCCTAAACTTTATTAGGTATTGAAAATGTGGTAAACTTTATTACATAAGTAAAGGATCTACATTTTGGCATTTGAAGATAATATCAGAAAGGTAAGTTACTAATATAGAAATCGCACATTAATTTATATTACGACAATTCGATAAGTAGTATCTAGGTTTAATTAGATATTAAATTACGAGTATTAAATTGTTCATACTTATATAGTAATGGTAACTATCTACCGGAAACGTTCTTTTTTTAAATGGAAATCGTTCTATTCTCTAAGATTTTTTGAATGGAAATTCAAATCTGTAAGGTAAAGGTAAATGATTCCAAAACCCTTTTGGTAATATGGAAACAAAAAATCGCAGGATAATGAGCTATAAAGACGGTTAATTGTTGCGGTGTATGATTTTATTGTGCACTTGGTGTAGTGCAATAAAGACTTCGTGGTCCAAAGGGAAAGCAGTGGGAAAACGCCGGAGGATCGAAAACTTCTTATTCATCATCATAATGCGTTTCGAGTCGCATTTTTATCCCATGCAGAATTTCGCTTAACTGCGCGATGTTAATGCTCCATCACAACATTAACGGCGTTACGAGTGAAATGATTATATGTAAATCGGGGCCCGTTTATTTAGTTATTTACGCAAAACCGATTCCCGGCGGGATTTATTTCGGCCTCGGGGCACCACGTTATGCCGTATTCTATCTCCAGTAAATGTCTGCGCCTATATAGATATAGATAGATACGTTTGTATGTATGTATGTATGTATGTACGAACGTAAGTACAAACGTACACACACACCTATGTATATAAAGCATAAACTATATAGCAGGGTCTACATTCTAATTAAATGGTTTTTAAATCGCCTCAACGATGCATGAGTTATAGGACTGCCTTTCAATCCGAACGAAATATAATAATAACAATGAAAAGTGTTAATTTGTTGACCGCAATTTAGAAAGAAAAACTGTTTTTCATAATATCATGTTATAAATTACATTGAAATGTACTTTATTACCAATAATATTTACATCAATAATTGCAAAAAGCATTAATTCTTTCATAATCAACGTTTACAATTCTTTATTACCTTATTATTAGTTGATCGGTAAAACCAAAAAAAAAAGATTAACCACAATTACTCATAAAATTTTATTGACTATTTAATTATTTTCTATTATTACTTATAGTTTAATTGAAAAGCAATGACTTAATTAAAATTCATTAATTAACGTTTAGCTAAATTAACAATTACTAATAATAAAATCACAAGAAAATAAAGAAAAATTAACTGTTACAAACGATTAAATTCAAATAGTCAAAATAAAAGATCTCACAAAAAAAGAAATATTATTTATTATTGTTGAAATAAATTACCTCGCATAGAGCGGCTTCGATCAGTGCGGTTCCACTATAGTTTGGTTTAAAAAATTCAAAACAAACAAAATTTTATTTGAGCATAATATAAATAAATTCTAAAAGTTCTATTTTTATGTATAAATTTTCGTTTTTTCTTCTTCTATATTTAACCCTTGTTGACGCGCGCGCTTTCTTATTGCATGAAGACGCGCGCAGGGTATATTTTACCCACTATCTATTACATCAGTTTAAATGCTATCTTATGTAATTATAATGTATAATTTCTTGGAAAATTTTATTTTAGAAGGCATTTTGTACACAAATAGGAATATTTATTTAGTTTATTCCATTTGAATGGTACTGAGGGGCGGCAGCACGTAACTTTAAAAACAAGTCGGTTAGAACAATTAAGTCTAGGTATGGGTTTTACCCACTGCGCGTGTCCACAAGGGTTAAATAAGTATCTTATTGCGAGATGTTGTTGTATACAAATATGGAAATAAAAAATAGAATAAATACATGTGTAACAGCCATGTATTTTAACAAAATTTATATAATTATTGAGTCTAGTCAAAAGTTATTATGATGAAAAACATATTTTTAAAATAGATTTTCATCATCTTGTTGATCAAGGATATTTTGATATTAGATTATTGTGTAACAGCCATGTATTATAACAAAATTTATATAATTATTGAGTCTAGTCAAACTTACTTATTATGATGTAAAACATATCTTTAAAATAGATTTTCATCAT
>NW_017099052.1:0-13224 GCF_001412225.1 Nicrophorus vespilloides
CGCCTGCCGGGCCGGGTTTGGCCCGCGGGCCGTAGTTTGGACACCTCTAGACGATTATTAGACGTAGACGATTGTTAGGATGTCGTATTTTGGTGAGGATACGAAGGGCGGAACGTTCGGATACGGACTGTTTTTTTAGGACATTAGGAAAGTAGTGGGAAACAGTGGTCAAGGATAGGACAGCATATTGATTTGTATATGGATGTTTGGTACTTTATGGATATTTCGGAGTTACGGAAGGTTAAGGAACGGAAATGACGAAGGATTTAATTTTGGTTTTGAGTTGTTTGGAATGGGAATTGAGATTGAGTTTAGAATCAAGAAGGATTCCAAGGTATTTAACAAGTGGTGAAGGGAAAAATGGAATGATTATTTAACGTAACATGGAGAGACGAAGGGGATATGCGATGGTAGGGAATAAGGAGTTTGGTCTTGGATGGGTTAACTTTGAGGCGCCCTTTTTTAAACCATAAAATGGTCGAGGGTAGGAGGTTTTGAAGGTTTTGAAGGTTAAGAATAGAGGATTGAAGGGAAGATGCGTGGGAAATCAATGTAGTGTCATCAACGTATTAGAGGACATAAAAGTTGGGATCAAAGATATTGGCATCGGGGCTATACATATTACCGCAAAAAAGTTTATATAACAGAGGAGAGCCTTGCGGGACACCCTGAAGCGGGGAAAAGGAACTGGAGAAGGATTTACGGATCTTAACTTTAAGGGAACGATTACTTAGGAGGTTTTTGATGATGCTGATGAGGTAAGGTGGGAGATTTAGAAGAAAAAGTTTTTAATGAGGAATTCGAAGGATTTGCCTATAACGGGGAGGAGTGTTATTGGATGTTAACCGGAAGGGAGAAAAGCGTCACTATCACTTTTGGGGATACAAAGAATTATACCATTCGCAAGGGATATATTGACAGACGAGACAGAAGTTAAAGATTTTAACTATAGAGGAGTGGACATAAAATCTTTATTTTTATGTAAATTTTCAATTTATAAACTTTGTCTCTAATATATGTAAATAATGGTAGTAATAGGCAAAACAATAAACAGTGTAGCTATAACAATATTTATTATGCTTAATTACAAAAGTTTCTATTCAACTAATGTGGTGTCACGTTCTGTCAATTTGATTGGAAAACCGAGGCAACTCTTGATGATCAATGATTGCTTAACTCGCACATCTTCGATTCTCTTAAAGCTCGTTTCTATGAAGTATTTCCTTGTAACCGTAGCAACTATCGTCTTAACAACGGTCATACCAAATTTGATACCTAACGATCAGAATTGCTAGCAGAAGTTTGATGGTGTTTGAGAAGTTGTAAATTACCAACGCAATTTCTCTCTGGATCGAATTCCATGTGATTCGGATAGAATTTATCGTTTCTGTGGATGCTGAAAATAGCCAGAACCAAACCACTGCCTTTTGGTAACATCTGACCATCTGGAAATTTTGCAAACAGTATAATTATTCAATTTATTATTGAAGAAAAAGTGATTTAACCAAGTTCAAAGTCTTCGGTTACTTTTAAATTTCGTTATATCCGTGTTGAAAAGATTAAATATTTATACAAATTAATTTTTATATTTTCAATTTACCTGATATTCTGGATACAAACCCAAGCATATTAAAACAAATGAAGCGACTGTGAAACTTTTGTGTCTATAAAATATTACAACAATCATAAATGTTTGCACTTTTTCAATGAATTCTTGATCTCTTAACACTTTGCGCTCTTTGACTTCTGTAATTTGAAATTAATATGAGTGCAAGTAAGAACTGCTCGACGAAGACATCAACGAATTGATCGAGAAGTCTTCGATTGAAGCTGGGCATAATCAATTTGTGATGAATTTTTCACGTATCAACTTCAAATTAACTTTTGAAATGCAGAAGATTGAATAGGAAAGGTATATTTTTACCATTCAGATTGAATAGTCCGTGCCCAATCAACGGCTGCGAAAACCTATACAAATCATTTTTTTCCAAGCATTTCGAGCTATTCAAAACTACTTCCATTTATTCCAGTTTCGTTATAGAAAAGAATAACCTGTGTGCAAACCAGGATATCTAAAAATATAACGAAAAATAATTAGAAAACATAATAATTAGCTCAAATTATGTTTATTTACGTTCTGTGTTTCCAATGGAGTAAGGACTATGACCAAGTATTGAAAATAGAGTCACGCAATCGGGTAGTACAGATGCTTCCTGTTTCGACGCCATCGAAAATACCAAATCATCAGAAAAACACAGAAACCTATCAACAAACAATTCATTAATCCCACATTCAAAAACGTCGAACGTCCTTTCGCTATAGTATGAATTTTGGAATAACAACATTTGTTCATTCATCTAATATAATTACACTATTTAATAAAAAAAATAATATTAAAAAAAACGTATCAATCTTCTTTTTACTCATTTTGTTTTTATTGCTCAATTTTCAAACGAGAAAATGATGCATTTTGAACACTTTAATTGCATACACCACTAATTCATATAATTTTTTTTAAAACGTGTTACGTAACCTTAATATTCTCGAACTTTGTAATTTTCTCTGGAACATGTTTACTTCTCACATTTTAAATGTCTTCTAAATTATGTAACTTCGCATTTATTTAATAATATGAAATAGTTCCTCAATTTAATTGAGAGATTGTCTTAATTTATTTTGTCTTCTTTGGGTAAAGTATAAGTCTTTTCATATTATAATTTTTATATTCTTTTCCAAATTCCGAACATCTAGTTATAAAATATGTACATTGTGTTGGATAAGTTCATTTGTTTGTAAAAGTGTTGACACGTTCTGTCAATTTGATTGGAAAACCAAGGCAACTCTTGATGATCAAAGATTGCTTAATTCGTACGTCTTCGATGCTTTTGAAGGTCGTCTCTATGAAGTATTTCCTTGTCACCGTAGCAACTATTGTCTTAACAACGGACATACCAAATTTGACACCTAAATGAAGAGCATTTCAGAGTGATCAAAGATTTTTTTTAAGTAGATTTACCAGCGCAGTTTCTTGGTCCAGCGGAAAATGGAAGATAAGCGTACGGATGTCTTTTAGCGGTTTCTTTGGGAGAGAACCTCTCTGGGTCGAATTTCATGTGATTGGGATAGTATTTCTCGTTCCTGTGGATGCTGAAAATACCCAGAACCAATCCACTGTCTTTTGGTAGAATATGACCATCTGGAAATATGCAAATAGTAATAATATTTGATTCATTATATAAAGGAAAGTTGAATTACCAAGTTCAAGGTCTTCGGTTACTTTTCGAACGATGTTTGGTCCAATTGGGAACAACCGCATCGTTTCCTTTATAAATTTCTCCAAGTACTTAAATTTCGCTATATCCGTGCACTCAATGTCTCGATCTAATCCAACAACTTCAAGGATTTCTTCATAAACCAATTGCTGAAATGAATTAATCAAAAATATGTACGATTTTAAGAATTGTTAATTTACCTGGTATTCAGGAAACATTCCCAAACATATTAAAACGAAGGAAACGACTGTAGCGGAAGTGTCTGATCCCTGAAAGAAAACGTTAATAATAGTGAATGCATTTTTGTGTTTGCATAAGTTTTACACCAATCATAAATGTTTGCACTTCTTCGATCATTTCTTGATCAGTTAACTGTTGATTTTGAGACAATTCGATGAGGTGATCCAAGAATACTTTGCGCTCTTTAAATTCTACAATCAAAAAATTAGATATAAATACAAGTAAGTAAGTGAATTAAGTTTGGTTTCAAGCTGCATTTACCACCAATTTCCGCTTCAATAGACTGCTTCATTTCTTGCTCTTTCCTTTTCAGAGATGCTCTTTTATCAGCGATAACCTAAACAATTTCAAATATTAATATTGTAGTAGACTATAGTTTTAGTTTATTCATAAATACTGTTCGAATGAAGTTTTGGAACGAATTTACAATAGTCCTTTCTTCTTTCGCCATACTGGTCAAATTGAACAAAAAATCCGAATGAAAAATAAAATTGAACATCCTCATGAACATAATTTCTAAACCTCTGGTGAATTGTTCGGCGAGTTCGCAATTGCTCTCTTGATTATTAGTTTTTATACCCATTGCAGTTTCTACAAATATTTTGTTTGTTTGTGACTTATTAATTGAGAAAATAATGGAAATACGTACGAATGACCATTTCCAATGCAGCTGCTGTTATGTATTCCTCGACATCGAAGAATTTACCCACTTTTTTGGAAAGAATTGTGTTGGTAAGAACGTTGGACTGCTCGACGAAAACGTCGACGAATTGATCGAGAAGCCTTTGATTGAAGCTGGGCATAATCAATTTGCGATGAATTTTCCACGTATCAACTGAAAATGAACTTTTTATGATAATTCACATATCAATTTTTAAAGTTTTTTATTACCATTTAGATTGAAAAGTCCATGCCCTATCAACGGCTTAGAAAACCTGTACAAATCATCCTTCTCCAAGCATTTTGGGCTATTCAGAACCACTTCCATTTGCTCAGGTTTATTGAGGAGAAAGAACAACCTGTGAGCCAACCAAACCGAGCACGGCGTTTTACTACTTTTCGACGTTATATGAATAAGATTTATCAAGATTTCTAAATGAAAACAAAGGATAGTAATAAAAGAAGTTTTGTTAACGCATAATAAGATGTTTACGCTCTGTGTCTCCGATGAAGTAAAGGCTGTGACCAAGTATAGGTAGTTGAATTATGCAATCTGATGCTGGCACCTTCGCGGCTGCTTCGTACAGATGCTTCCTGCTTTGACGCCACCGAAAATACCAAAACACCAGTAAAACTGAGATTGCAATCAGCAAGATGTTCATCAATCCCAGATTTAGAAGAAACGAACGACTTTTCACTATTGAATACATTCTTCAATTTTCATAGATTTTCTTATCATAGATTTAAAACTGGAATAACATAGTTCGCTCAATACACTTTTCTTTTATATATTTGTATCTATAATTACCGGCCTTTATTTATAACAAACTAATAAATGTCAATAATTATATCCGCCAGTAATTATTACTACAAGCGTCCCTGAATGTATGCAACTACTTCAATATATTTATGCTTGAGATTTTTTTACGCAAAATTAATTGACGTGAACTGAATTTATGGGGCGCATAAAAGGTAAATTAATGAAACCTTAGTAAAAACAAATATTGATATAAAATCGTCCGAAAAGAAAATGCATTTATGATGTAAATAAAGTCGAATTAGATCTAAATATTGCAAGCGATGAAGTTGATGAGTTTGTGCCAATTAAAAATAAAAGGTTGTTTCTTTTAAATGACAATAACACTTATTTTCGTTCACTTTGAACGGAAATTCGCTGTAATTTCTAATATTTCTGAACAAATTTTTCTCTTGCGAATACTACTTTAAAAAATAACTTTTTTTTCTTATAGTACTTGCATACTTATAGATTTTAATTCATTTAAAATTATTTCACGTACTTTTTTTATGACTCTCTTTCCATATAAACGAGACACGTAACCTTAATTTACTTGTACTTTGTAATGTTTACTTCTCAGGTTTTAAATTTATTAAAAATTATGCAACTTTACATTTATCATATATAAAAACTTGATTCTAATTTATTCATTTTTGTGCGTTCTTCAGAAATTTTAATTAAATAAGTGTAAACATACATATAGGAATGATCTGGGTTTAGATGTGTTTTTTTTTATTTATAGGATAATAAAAATCTGTTAATAATAAATAAAATTATAATTTTTAGATAGTTTTCTCAACAAGTATTTATAAAAAACATTTATATTATTTTAGATCGATTCATAGTAAAGTGTTGACACGTTCCGTCAATTTAATTGGGAAACCAAGGCAACTCTTGATGATCAAGGATTGCTTAACTCGCACTTCTTCGATTGTCTTGAAGCTCGTTTCTATGAAGTATTTCCTGGTTACCGAAGCAACTATTGTCTTAATAACAGTCATACCAAATTTGATACCTGAAAAGGAATGTTTATTAGATATTTGGTTTAATAATTGAGAATTGTAAGCATATTTACCAACGCAGTTTCTTGGTCCAGCAGAAAATGGAAGATAAGCGTACGGATGTCTTTTAGCGGTTTCTTCGGGGGAAAACCTCTCTGGGTCGAATTTCATGGGATTGGGATAGTATTTCTCGTTCCTGTGGATGCTGAAAATAGCCAGAACCAATCCACTGTCTTTTGGTAGAATGTGACCATCTGGAAATATTCAACTACAACTCATTTTGCTCGTTATGCGAGGTACTTCTAAGCGAGGTTCCACTGTACTAGGTATTATTAGATGAAAGACGTTGAAAAAAATACAGTAAATAATTCATAAATTGAATTTTGAAGTCTACTTAATTTTAAATCAAATACTTTCAAAAGCTTTAAATAATTATAAAAAACATTATAACTTGAGATATAAACAAGATATTATAAAATATTTGTTGCATAACGTTAAATAAATCAAAATCAGAAATATTACGATAATATTAATAAATTATTAAATTCTGCAAAGTAATTTCAATAAAATATTCCTATATTGACTTGCAAATAACTTAATTTGATTATAAATTAAGTACTTGCAATTTTATAGATATAACTCAAATAATTTCTCAATTTTTATAAAAACTAGGTATAATAATTTATTTATTGCAAAACGTTGAAATTCATTATAGAAAGTAAAGTTGAATTACCAAGTTCAAGATCTTCTGTTACTTTTCGAACGATGTTTGGTCCAATTGGGAACAACCGCATCGTTTCCTTTATAAATTTCTCCAAGCACTTCAATTTCGCTATATCCGTACACTCGATGTCTCGATCTAATCCAACAACTTCAAGGATTTCTTCATAAACCAATTGCTGAAATGAATTAATCAAAAATATGTACGATTTTAAGAATTGTTAATTTACCTGGTATTCAGGAAACATTCCCAAACATATTAAAACGAAGGAAACGACTGTAGCCGAAGTGTCTGATCCCTGAAAGACAAAGTTAAATTAGTTAAGATTATTTTTTTTGTTTGTGTGTATAAATATTACAGCAATCATAAATGTTTGCACTTCTTCAATAATTTCTTGATCCGTAAACTGCTGATTCTGAGATAATTCCATGAGATGATCCAAGAATACTTTACGCTCTTTGAATTCTACAATTTCCAATTTATATAAATACAAATAATTGATCGAATTAAGAATGATTCGTTGCTGCACTCACCATCAATTTGCGCTTCGACGCACTCCTTCATTTCTTGCTCCTTCTTTTTGAAATCTGCTCTTTTATCAGTAATAACCTAAACAAATTTCAATATTAATACGATAATTAAATAAAAATTTAGATTCTTTTATTATTAATACCATTCTAATGAAACCTTGGAAGGAATTTATGATAGTTCTTTCTTCTTTCGCCAAACTAGTCAAATTGAACAAAAAATCCGAATGGAGAAGAACGTTGAACATCCTCATGAACATAATATCTAAACCTCTGTTCAATTGTTCGGCGAGTTCGCAATTGCTCTCTTGATTATTAGTTTTTATACCCATTGCAGTTTCTACAAATATTTTGTTTGTACGTTTCTTAAATATTGTAAATAATGGAAGTACTTACGAGTGACCATTTCCAATGCAGCTGCTGTTATGTATTCTTCGACGTTGAAGAATTTACCCACTTTTTTGGAGAGAACTTTGTTGGTGAGAATGTTTGACTGCTCGACGAAGACGTCGACGAATTGATCGAGAAGCCTTTGATTGAAGCTGGGCGCAATCAATTTGCGATGATTTTTCCACGTTTCAACTGCAAAGTTAACTTTATGCAAATTCAAACATCAATTTTGAGGTTTTTTTTTTTGTTACCATTTAGATTGAAGAGTCCGTGCCCTATCAACGGCTTGGAAAACCTATACAAATCATCCTTCTCCAAGCATTTCGGACTATTCAGAACCACTTCCATTTGCTTAGGTGTCTTCAGATAGAAGAACAACCTGTGCGCCAACCAAACCGCGCACGGCGTTTCGCTCTTATTCAACGATATATTATAAACATTCTTCAAAATCTCTAAACGCACGTACAAAACAAATAGTAATAAAAAGAAAGTTTTATTACCGCAAAATATGATATTTACGTTCTGTGTCTCCGATGAAGTAAAGGCTGTGACCAAGTATAGGTAGTTGAATCATGCATTCTGGTGTTGGCACCTTCGCAGCCGCTTCGTACAGATTCTTCCTGCTTTGTCGCCACCGAATGTACCAAAACACTAGAAGAACACCGACTCCAATCAGCAAACTATTCAGCAATCCCAGCTCCAGAAGCAACGAACGTCTTTTCACTATTGAACACATTTTTTTTAGATTTCACAAAGCGCTTCTTGAAACTGGAATGAAACAGTTTACTCAAAACTCTTTTATTATATACATTTACTATTGCTAAACAAACGTGTATCTTACTTTTTTTTTTATTTCCTATTGCTCAATTTGCGTACAAGTAAACAATTTATATTAAATAACTCAATTTCTTTAGTACCGCAAACATTACTCTAATTCCTGTAATTAAGTCCAATCGAGACACGTAGCCTTAACCACATCCATAATATTTAATATATTACGATGCATTTTAAATTTAATAACCGTTAAATACGAAAAAACAAATTAAAAATTAATTTTACTTTTCATATGAAAAAAGGAGAATTTTTGAATTTTCTATAATTTGCTTCAATTAAAATTTGCGAAATTGTCATGCAAATTACTTACGTAAATGAGTAGATTCAAAGATTTCAACAAATCTAAAATTTATTTAGTTCTGCATAAATCCATAATCAATCAATCACATTAATTATCATTATAATTCCATTATAAAATGAGAAATATTATTGCAAGAAAGTTGTTAAAATTAGAAGAATACACTTATTTTAATTATACTACATCCGTGTTCTATTAATTAAGTAATCATTTACTAATAATATGGTTATTATAGTTGTTAATGGTAAAAATAAAAACAAGTTTTTAAGACATAAATCAATTATTTTAATTATAAATCAATAACAATTTATACAATACGTTTATTTAAATCTTAATTTCTTGTTCATTATAACTAATTATCTCTTGGAATTAATTTAACAGGATAGCCGAGCACGGTTTTCAGTAGAAGCGATTGTTTCATGCGAATATCTTCGTGCCTCTTGTAAGTTGTTTCCACGTGGTATTTTCTTATCAAAGTAGCCACGATCGTTTTAACCAACATAATTCCAAACTTTGGACCTAAATCACCATGAGATTTGATTACAAAAATTTCTAACTAAAGAAAAACATCTTTACCAGCGCAATTCCTGGGACCTCCAGAAAACGCCAGATACGCATACGGATGCCTCTTCGAAGATTCTTCAGGATTAAAGCGTTCAGGTTTGAATTCTAAAGGATCTTTATAATACTCAGGACTTCTATGTAAACTGTAAATACAAAGAACCACACCACTTCCCTTTGGCAACACTTTATTTGCTAAAAGAATAGTGTAAAAATTGTTATTAAATATTTTGATTTGAGTTACCTAATGGTAAATCTTCGGAAACCTGTCGCAAGATGAACGGACCGATGGGAAACAAACGCATCGTCTCTTTAACAACTTTTTCCAAGTACTTGAGATGCGGAAGATCGTCGGATTTTAAGCTGCGATCGCGTCCGAGTATATCGAAAACTTCTTCGTAAACTTTTTTTTGGATTTCAGGGTAAATTCCCAAGCAGAGCAAAACGAATCCAACAACTGTGCCGGAGGTGTCCGAACCCTAAAAAAAACCAAAAAAACTTAACTTCTTCACGCTAAATCAAACTTATCTTAATAATACAGCAATCATGAACGTTTGCACTTCGTTGATGATTTCATCTTCGGTGAATTTTCCTTCAGATTCAGATAACTCCATGAGATATTCCAAGAAAGCTTTCCTTTTAGAAACCTCTGAAAGATTTAATTTAATTTCATCTTTATCCATTGTTCGCTATATTATTTTAACCTTCGATATTGGCTTCTCCGTGCTTCTGCTTCAACATTTCCCGGTATAATTCCCGTTTCTCCTTAAAAATCTGCTCTCAATTAATTATTTTGTGTTCATTAAATTCAAAAAGAAAACGCTAAACCTGTTGGATGAAGTTGTAAAATCCTGAGATGACCTTTTCTTCCTGCTTTCCGTGCTTGCTCAAGTGAAAGATCAAATCAGATCGATGCACCACGTTGTACATACGCAGCGTAAGCAAATCCATGCCTCTGAGTTAAACTTATCACAGATAATTCAATTAATTAAACTTAACTTACTTGTTCACGTATTCAACGATTTCGCAATCACTCGTCTGGATGTTAGTTGTCACTCCCATGGCTGTTTCTAAAGATAAATTTGATTAAAGAAAAATGTAAGATTTTTGTAAGAATATTTTCGTTCTTTACGAGCTACGCATTCCAGAGTGCACTTCGCCACGTACTCCTCAACATCAAAGTAAATCCCAACTTTCCTTTCAAGGATTTGAGCCAACAAATTCGATTGTTCTGCAAAGATATCGACGAAACTGTCCAAAATCTTTTGATTGAACGTCGGCATTATGTGTTTCCTGTGAACCCTCCAAATCCCCACTGAAAGAAAATCATAAACTATTCCTAATTAGCTACAAAAAAAGCAATCAATTTACCTGGCATATTGAACAATCCGTATCCGATCAACGGAATTGTATACTTATACAGCGCGTCTTTCTCCAAACACTTCGGACTATTCAAGACAACTTCCATGTGATGCGGATGCATCACAGTATAGTAAGTCTTGTGCAAGATTTGAACCCTGACCGGATGATTGTTATTACTTGCCACTTGGAGAAGCGTATTGAAAATATCTATGAAAAAAAAATGCATAAAATAGATAATTTGAATCTTTGCAGCTTACACTCGGTGTCTCCTAGGAAGGTCAGAGAATGTCCCAAAAGTGGATAGTATTTCAAGCCTTTCGGTGTTGGAAATGTGTTCGTATCTTCGGTCAGTTTTGATCTTAAGACGTATCTGAAGATGAGTGTAAAAAATAGTGTTAACACCAAGTTCCAGTACCAGTATAGAGCATGTTGGATGAAGTTGTTCATCGTGTAATGATTCCCGAATTCGATACTCGTTTGACTTTAAATACTTAAGTCGCATGTAGCAAATGGGCAGTTTCGCACAATTATTGTTAATTTATTAAAGACAATAGAATTTGTGCGTCCACTAAATTCTGTTAATTATTTATACAATAGGCATCAATACCATTAATTTTAACGATAACTATTACAAACTATTACTAGAACAAAATAAAAATGAAAATTTTATAAAAAATTATACAATAGCTTTTGAATACATAATACATTAGTATAATTTAGAAAACAATAGGAATGTATTTAAAAAAAAAATAATTACAAATACATTTAATTGAATCATTAGATTCTTAGCTTTAATTTGAATATTTAGAATTTAAACTACTAATTGAATTTTCCAAGAAAAATACTAAAATTTAAAGACATTACTCAAAATAATTTTGTTTAAATTTTAACTGATTACGTTAATTTTATAAATGTTACAACTGTAATTAAACTTTAGTTCGAATCTACATATTATTAGCTTTAATTTGATTATTTAGAACTTAAACTACTAACTGAATTTTTTGCGAAAAATCATAAAATTTAAAGACATTATTCAATATAATAACGCCTAAATTTTAACTGATTCTGTTAATTTTATAAATGTTACAACTGTAATTAAACTTTAATTTGAATCTGTATATTATTAGCTTTTATTTGAATATTTAGAACTTAAACTACTAATTGAATTTTCACAGAAAAATACTAAAATTTAAAGACATGACTCAAAATAATTTTGCTTAAATATTGACTGATTACGTTAATTTTATAAATGTTACAACTGTAATTAAACTTTACTTTGAATCTCTATATTGTTAGCTTTAATATGAATATTTAAAATTTAAACTACTAATTGAAATTTTCGAGAAATACTCTAAAATTGATACATTTTTTTTAAATTTTTTTTATAGATTTCACTATCAATCTTACATATATTCTTACAAATTATCAAAACATTAAATTCTGTCTATTTTTAGTTTTAATTTAAATCAATTTATTTCTAATATATTAAAAACACGCAAATAAGCACCAATTCACAAAAAAAACCGTTAAGACTTAATTTATTTAAATTTTATTTAGTAATTAATTTACATTTCGTTTTGTATTCGTACGCAATTAATTAATACGTTGTAAGATGTTTACATTGCAAAAGATGAAATAATCGTAAAATGTATAAGAAAATATTATGTAGGTCGCAAAAAAATTGAAATTGCGAGAGATTTCATCGTGCTTTTTCGCATTCAGTCGACCGCAAAACCTTGGCCCAAACATAGAAGATTTGCAAGAAAACCGATTCCAGTAAATGAAATATTATGTATTACATTACATACGCGTTTCCTCTTAAGGAATTAAACGACCACCAAGGTAGCAACAACAACAACAAGATATATAATTTAATTATATATCTCGTAACTTGTTTCTAGAATCTAGATAATTTCGCGGTGCAAAGATTCTCACTATAAATATTTAGTTACACACATAATTATTAATATATCGACAGATGGGGCAATAACGTGCGACCGGTTTACTTTGAATTTTTATTTTTTAAATGAAAAGGAGAAATAGAGATGAATATAAGGCAACGAACGTGTTGGATTTATAAATGTTAAATGTGGTTTACATTGAACTTGTAACCGTGGACGAGATATACGCGCGTTGCATAGAAAATTCTGTTGCGAAACAAACGCAGTAATCGTAAATGAGCAAGAAATAAAAAAAAAAAAGGTTTCAAAGTGAAAATTTTGAAAATAAATAAACATTTAATGGACATTCTTCTACAATCGGCCGACAATCAAAAAATTCGAATATATTTATAAATGCGCACAGGGTCATCAATGTTTATTTACTTATTATTTTATTTTTTCGTTCGAAGTTCACGGGTTTATCTTGAAACATATAAAAACAAAGTGTTCGGAGAAAAGGATCAGTCGTGCTCCCAAAATATTGGCTATAACTCGTAATTACGCTAATTGAAATGTAAGAAACTCGTTCAAACAACAATGATTTATTTCATCTCGTTAGCGCTCACGCTTCCAATTAATTGTATATTATCAAGGAAATCGCATAAATCGAAATGTTTAACTA
>NW_017099053.1:0-3199 GCF_001412225.1 Nicrophorus vespilloides
ATCTTTGTGAACAAGGCTTTTCCACTCTAATGAACATAAAAACAAAAAACAGAAATCGATTAAACGTCGAAGACTGTATTCAAATTGCTCTGACATCAAAAAGTCCCAATTTTAAATGAAGCAACATCATGTTTCCAAAACCTGAAAGGGGAAAGTTTTCAATTAATTTTTGTTTGTTCCAATTTAAGAATTTTATTTTGTTTGTCTATTACTATTTATTACTATTTTCATGTAACTTTTTTTTATAAATATGTTAATGCAAATTAATTCAATAAATAATGTTTATTTAAAATTTACATTGATTGTTTAATGAATTCAGAATGGGGGGTAATATCGACTTACGCAATAATATTTTGGGGTAATGGTTAAAAAAGTTTCCCGACCGCTGTTTTATATTAACAACACTTGATATTATTTCAGTTTTTTTTTGTAATATGGATTTAAAGTTATGAAAGTTTTTGGAATGGAACTGGGACGTATCTGAAATTGGTTGGCGCTAGTCGACATCATCGTAACGGTTGAATGACCCAGTAGTATTCGGGAATACTGCCCCCCTTTGCTCCGGTTTCTTTTCCAGGGAATCTGAAAACTTTGTCCCAACTGTGCATTCCCTTCGGTTTTTTGTTTACTCGTGAAAAGTCCACCGGAATCCTCTCATATTACATTTTGGATCGGCGCCAATGCTAGTTTTCTATTTTAATTGATTTCTGCATCCCCCAACGGTGGATATGTTCGTCGCCGGGGGTGCCATATCTTCGGATGGATGCACAATTGCAGAATATGTGTGTGTATTCCTCCAGTCTGCATATTCCGGGAAGAATGCGGCTCCGGAACGCGCGCAGATTTCCAGCCGCAATTAAATTAAACTCGGCGAAAGTAATTGAATGGAGAGTGCAGCATTCCTGCATCCAAACTAGGTGATTATGCCGTGGGTTAATTCCACTTTATGATTATGAGATATTCAAAATCTTTCCATTAAAATGGGGAAAACCCGCAACAGGACGACGTCCAAGGCGATTGCGTCTGGTGGAGAAGTGTTATGTAATGCATGTTGCATTCGGTCGTAAACGACGGTTACATCTGCAACCCCGACCGAAAGGGAAACAACACTCCCGAGGAGATGTTGTTTTCGAAATAAAGGCCTCTCGGATCGACAAGTCTCGAGATGAAATGCACACTCACTCCCTTTCTCTTAAGTTTCTTCCATTCCCTCAATCCTTGCCTCTGCTCTCTTTTTTTTTGTCTTGCAAATGCACCAGCAGCAATCCTGCTTTTGAATAAGTCATCCCAGACTCGAGCGTCTTAGTATTATTATTCGTCTAGCCGCCAGATGTTGCGATTTATGTAAATCTTGATAGAACAATGTATACAAGTCTCTCCCCATCCATAAAAAAAAAACGGAAATATTATTACACTTCTCTAAATTAAATCTCTCACCTCCTGCATTATTCAGAACTACATTCAACTTCTTTTCAATAACTGTATAATAACGTCTTACGCTGCATCAACTTTTACTTATTCCTAATACACTATTATTACGTAACTTGATCAGTGAATTTACAAAGGGACAAAAGCTGCATTTGCAAATTACGTGTATCATTTAGCTTAGTGGATCATTGAACACACAAAAACAAGCCAACAAAGAAGTCATTAATCCCGAACGGTGATTGCATAATTCGTTTGGAAATCCTGTTCGGACGAAACGCTCGAAAAAAAAAGAAGCAACGACTTCAATTAGCGTATGATTTCATTACCGAGGGCATTGATATGTAGCAAATTAGATTAATTAAAAAAGTGCACACACACTGAAAGGGCTTTCTGATAGTTCAATCCCCTCTACGTCTGTCTGTCTCCGTTCCTCTCGTGCACGCAAATTACCATTACCGCTGCAGGGGATGAGGCTCTTTGATCTGGATGCTATTGCATTACGCAACTTGCTGCATAAATGAAGGCAAAACGTTGTTACTCGCCGCATTTGCAATTCATCCAGACCGACTGACTGACTGCCATCATAATTAGTCGGACAGTTCGAACGAAATTGATTTTCTAGTGTCGAACCCCTGAAATTGTTAAGGAAAAAAATACAAATAAATTTGTGTATACTCGATCGATATATTGGTGGCTACAATGAATTTTTTTTTGGTGTTATGTGTACCTTCATCAGGGGTGGAAGAATGATGGACGAGCAGTAGGACTTTAAGCCCTAACAAAAAAAAAGACCTTCAACACCGAGATAGATTGCGCATAAATTAAAAGAGATTCGGTTTCCATCATCTAATTTTTTTTTTTGTTCATGTGATCCCAAATCCATCTGGAGGATTATATTGTCTTTGGGAAGGGAAAGACGGCAATCAGCGAATTCATAATCTATTCTTCCGCATTGCGTTCCATTAATCCCATTCAAATCACGAACGACGGGATTACGAGCAGCAGAAGAAATAGAAGGAGGAGGACACACGCCGCAGTAATTTTAATCAAGACCAGGTCGCACCAGACTGCTTTTCACCCTACTGCGAATGAGGATCGGAATAAAAAGAAATAAATAGAAGCTCGCCATTTAAATTGTAATCTTTAAAATTCCGAAGGCGATTCGTTTCGTGCAGAATTAAAAGTGGTTGATGATAATGATGATGGGATGAGGGTTGTTTGGTTGTGTTGATTTACGAGCGTAGGTTGTCCGACGAAACCCGATAAATAGTTCATTAGCGGCGCTTAATCACTTCGTTAATTAATGCCACCGGTCAGATGGGAACTCTACACTGGGATCACAGAGAATAGGCGCGAATGATTGAATGCCGAGTTTCGAAGATTATGTTGCGCAATCGATCTTTCCACGCCGAAAAACAACGATGTCATCCATCAGCAGTGCGACTTTTAATTTGGGTCGTGCAATCGCATTGGGTAAGGTCAACTGGAGTTTCAGGTTGCTGCCTCGCTCTCAAAACATCATCTTCTCTTTCCTCAATTAATTATATTGACTTTCGGTGATGAAATGTGCAAATAACACGTCTAAATTAATATTGAATTTTATTGCAACAATTAGCTAAGATATAGTGGTTTCCAAACTTGAAGTTACTAATCATTCTATGTATTATAGTTTTCGAGTAAATCAATGAAATGTAAAAACTGCTTTTTCGAGCATTTTTTAAACTTTGAACACGGATTACAGCCAAACTGCTAAAACCACAGTAATACATCG
>NW_017099054.1:0-4265 GCF_001412225.1 Nicrophorus vespilloides
TTAATTTTAACAGATTATTATGAGAAAATCACAAAAATTACAAAAGTTATAGTAATCTTATTGGAAAGTCCATAGTTTTATCTTTAATTTGCTTATTCAACGATTCAATTAGAGTCAGTGGTTATCAAGTAATCTAATAAAATGTGAAAACGTGAAAAGGAAAAGAAGACTAGAATATCTTTTAAACATTTTGAAAAGTGCAAAAAGTTTGACAACTTATAACAGATGAATAACGTATACCACAAGTTTAGTAGTAGGCTTATTGGAAAGATCATACTTTTGTTATTAATTTTCATCTTTATTAATCTAATTAGAGTTAGTGGTTATTGAGTGATTGTATAAAATGTGAACACATGCAAAAATATTTGAAATTATCAATTTTTTTTTATCTTTATTTCACTTTTGGTCAAAGTATTTATATGCTAAAATTCACAAATATAAGAGTAGGCTTGTTGGAAAGACCATACTTTTGTCTTTCAATTTCTGCTCGTTATTGTTCTCTCATCACTAGTTTATATATAAATATATAACAAAAATATGCTATAGAAATTTTGTATTTTACATCAACTATACTAAAAAAAAAACTATTGATAAAATAACACATTAAATTTCAATGCTGAATTTTAACAGATTGTTATAAGAAAATCACAAAAATTACAAAAGTTATAGTAATCTTATTGGAAAGTCCATAGTTTTATCTTTAATTTGCTTATTCAACGTTTTAATTAGAGCCAGTGGTTATCAAGTAATTTAATAAAATGTGAAAAGGAAAAGAAGACTAGAATATCTTTTAAACATTTTGAAAAATGCAAAAAGTTTGACAACTTATAACAGATGAATAACGTTTACCACAAATTTAATAGTAGGCTTGTTGGAAAGATCATACTTTTGTTATTAATTATCATCTTTAGTAATCTAATTAGAGTTAGTGGTTATTGAGTGATTATATAAAATGTGAAGACATGCAAAAATATTTGAAATTATCAATTTTTTTTAAATCTTTNNNNTGAAAGTACTGAAATTATGAGATTCACTATAGAAAACTACTTTTTTTTTGTATTAATAAAACATGTAAAAAGTTTAATAATTTTTAAGATATTATAAATAAAATAAAAAAAAATAATTTTTTGATACATTTTGAAAAAATAAAAATAAAAAAGTGAAGCTTATAACAGACGAACAACGTATACCACAAATATAAGAGTAGGCTTATTGGAAAGATGATACTTTTGTCTTTAATTTGCATCTTTAGTAATCTAATTAGACTTAGTGGTTATTGAGTGATTATATAAAATGTGAACACATGCAAAAATATTTAAAATGATCAATTTTTTTGACCGCTTGTAATAGATGAACAACGTAAACTACAAATCTAGTAGTAGACTTATTGGAAAGATCATACCTTTGTTTTTAATTTGCAACTTTAGTATTCTGCTTAGATTTAGTGATTATTGAGTAAATTAATAAATATAGTGTGAAGACATGAAAAACTTAGAAAATTATATTTTGTTTACTAATTATAATTATATAAATATTTGTTACACCAAAAGATGCGTAATAAAACGCACTTTCTGATCTAATTTGTAATTATAAAAAAAATGTTTTAGATTTATTTATTTTTGAAACAAAAATTAAATTATTTTATAAAGAAATATTCCAAAGATTTGTTAGATTAATTGAGTAATCAGGATGAAGTTGAAATGAGAGTCGTTCTCATAGAAATGCAAAGGATTTGCTACTTTGTTACACGGAAAACGCCGCAATCGTGCGGAAAATTTTCATGCAAATTGCAAAATATGTAAAACCCGGCAAAAAAAAATTATTCATTCAAAACCGAACGAAGAGGAGTTTCTTCTCTCATCCACGATTTCCATATTTACCCGCACTTCTATATTGCCTCAACCTTTGCAAACGAAAACTTTACCAATTAATCTGTTCATCAATTTCAAACTAATTGACTTTTATATATAATCGAAATTTGTAAACTTGTTAGTTGTTAAATAACAATTTGGAAATGGAAAACTGTGTTAGTGTGTGAGTATGTAAGAGAATATGGGAGGGTGGAAAAAGAATAAGGTTTTCCTTTTTGCGTCTGACGCGCTTTGACGAAGGAAAACCGAAGCGAGACTGAGAGGAAAATCGATGCGAATTTCCGCCGTAATCAATTGAGATTTTAACGTGCGCCGTAAACCCCCGAAGAAAGAACACCCTAATGATACCAACTACAAGAACGAAAAAAAAAACTGTAGACACACACACTATTAAATAAAGTGGACGAATCTCCTCTAAAAGACTCTCAAAAATAAACCAAAAAAAAAACCCTTATTTTTTACTTCAGATGAAAAGCGTTTAACCATCATCTTGTCTACACTCTAAATCTCTATCCTTTCATCACCAAAAAAGCGCTTTTTTCTTTTCTATTTCTTCAATTTTATACGAAACGGAATTATTTACGAATTTTAACTTCCTTCCGCCAAGGAAAAAAGATACAATGTTGAAGTCTATAAAGTTATCTTTAAGTGCGCTTCAGTGTTATCAATGTATGGGTCGTAAAAAGCCGTTGAAGGAAGAGGAAAAATTCTATCTTTTTCGGGTTTATTAGACGAGATTTACAATGGAAACGGTGTGATCTTTGCGAATTTCTGCGGTGGGATCTTTTTAAAACTTTGATTTGGTAAAAAGTAATATCTGTGTGGAAAGTTTCCTCTTCGATCGAGACCGATGGCAATTATCACCTTGGGAATATTTTCCATCTACCGAAGTAGAAATACGAGTTTAAGAGTGATGCGAAAATCTTTCAAAGTTTAACCGCTTTCGTCGATCGCATAACTAAAACTCGATTCTTTTACTTTTTAAACAATCAGAAAATATGATTTTCTAACAACGGATACTACAAATCTAATAGTAGGCTTATTGGTAAAACCATAGTTCTTTCTTTAATTTGCATTATTAGTAATCTAATTAGATTTAGTAATTGTATAAAATGTGAAGACATGAAGAAATATCAAAAAATACCTTTTTTAACAACATTATTTCACTTCTGGTCAAAGTACTTATATTCACAATAGAAAACTACTTAATGTGTATTATTCAAATATATAAAAAGTTTTAAAATTTTCGAGGTATTATCAGTAAATTATTAAGGTAGTGATTTTTTTTAAACATTTCCAAAAATTACAAACAAAAATGACAGCTTATAACAGATACAACATACAACGTATACCACAAATCTAGTAGTAGGCTTATTGGAAAGTCCATACTTTTGTCTTTAATTTGCATTATTAGTAATCTAATTAGATTTAGTTGTTATTGAGTAATTGTGTAAAATGTGAAGACATGAAGAAATATCAAAAATTTACTTTTTTAAACAACATTATTTCACTTTTGGTCAAAGTACTTACATTTTAAGATTCACAATAGAAAACTTAGTGTGTATTATTCAAATATATAAAAAGATTTAGAATTTTTGAGATATTATGAAAAAATAAATAAAATTAAATAGTGTTTTTGAAAAAAAAAAAAAGAAAGAAAAATTAGAAAAAAAAATGACAAATTATAAGATGATCAAAGGATACTACAAATATAATAGTAGGCTTATTGGAAAGACCATACTTTTGTCTTTAATTTGCATATTTAGTAATCTAATTAGATTTAGTTGTTAATGAGTAATTGTATGAAATGTGAAGACATGGAGAAATATTAAAAATTTACCTTTTTTAACAACATTATTTCACTTCAGGTCAAAGTAATTACATTTTAAGATTCACAATAGAAAAATACTTAATGTGTATTATTCGAATATATAAAAGAATAGAATTTTTTAAATATTATAAAAAAAATAATTTAAATAATTTAAATAATGTTTTTGAATTAAATTGAAAAATTAGAAAAAAAAAATGACAACTTATAACATATGAACAAAGGATACTACAAATCTAATAGTAGGCTTATTGGAAAGACCACACATTTTTCTTTAATTTGCATCTTCAGTAATCTAATTAGATTTAGTTGTTAATGAGTAATTGTATAAAATGTGAAGACATGAATACATATTAAAAATTTACCTTTTTTAAATCATTATTTCACTATGGGTCTAAGTACTTCTATTTCGTGATTCACAATATAAAACTACTTAGTGTGTATTATTAAAATATGTAAAAAGTTTTAGAATTTTTGAGATATTTTGAAAAAAATAAAATTAAATAGTGTTTTTGAAAAATTTAATAAATAAATGATAGCTTATAACAGATGAAAAACGTATACTA
>NW_017099055.1:0-1474 GCF_001412225.1 Nicrophorus vespilloides
ATAAAACCGGAGCTCACGCCGACTCATAGAGGAACGAACTGTGATTGAACTCCCTCTCCGCGAACCGTGGTAAAAGCAGGTAATGCCAACCGATGTTTAAATTCAAAACAAATTTATAACATTAAAACTCCCTATTGTGATTCAATTGATTAATTGTCGTTACATCAATAATTTATTAATAAAATGTTTATTTTTTAATTGCAATTAATTTCCAATTAAATGAATATGAATAAATGAATGGGTTAATATGTGTTTCGATTAGTTTTTCCAATAGGAAATGTTAATTAATTAAGCACATCAAATGATGTTCATTGAATATAATTTCAAATCACTTATAAAGTAATTGATTAGTTTGCAATGGAACAAAATTTTCATATCAATACGTGCTTGAATAATGCATGTATTTATTAGTCATTTACTCACAACCAATCAATCTCTTTGAGGACATTGATAATTCATTTGAGTCTGATTTGGAATTAATTTACATCACCCAATGATATCGATGGATATAATATAACTGTCGGAACAAATTCAAACTATACTCAATTGAAAATACAAAGAACAGCTGTAAAGAAAAACATTGGAAAGAATAAAAATCTAAATTGTTGGGTATCGTCGTCGCTGTTTACGGTTCTGAACAGCAACCTTTCAATTTCTACTGAAAATGAATAAGAAAGCCCCGAAATTTCATTAATTATTGCGCACTTCTAATTGGAACGATGTTGTTGGTCCGCCATTTTTTAAGCGTCGTAATATCTAATTAATTAACGCGAATTTCTCAATAACTAGTTATAATTGCAATGCGATTTTGTTATTATTATCAGATTAATCACCTACAGATGATAGTTTTCTCAAAACACAACACAGTTCATCGGATTTGAACAAGTTGCACAACAATTTTGAACTTATAAAACCGGAGCGCACGCCGCCGCATTGAAGGGTTCCATTACCAAACTCACCAGCACAGAACATGACATATTAGTACAGCATAATGATACAAGAGAACAGGACAAAAAAACACGTTGTAGTACTAAAAGAGAACAGCATAAAAACAGGACATCGAAAAAAAATATTGATTAAAATTCCAATAAATAAATGATAATGCTTAAATATATAAATAATTATAAATTTATTTTATATTTAAGTGTAAAAGGTGGTCGCGGACCATAAAATTTGAGAACAACTGCTTTGTATGATACTATGTCCCAAATGATTATTTTTTAAATTAAAAACAACACATTTTGAAATTTACTTTATTATTTTTATATTATATAAAAAAATCAATTCTGCTCACATAATTCATAAAGTATAGAATTGATATTTATTTAATATAAAGTTAATACAATAATAAATTAAACACTTAAATTAGTAATAATTTTTATTATCTATATTCAGGATTCATTCAGGAACGAAAATATAACGATTCTTAAGAATTTTAACACATTCACTTTACCTTCCATGATAATAGACGTAT
>NW_017099056.1:0-4070 GCF_001412225.1 Nicrophorus vespilloides
CTTCAATATCATCAGTCTCTTAGTTGTTCGCAACTTAAATCACAAGAAAGTTCTGTAAAAAAATAATTAATGAGAATAAAATAATTGAATTTCTTTGATTTACCGTGTGACATATCTTTATTGCTCATGCATGAAACATCAGCTATTGCAAATATACCCATTTCTTCAGTTTCGTGGTCCCAATAAGCGGTATTAAGATCGGACTCTTTGGTTGCTATACACTTAAATGTAATCGTATCAACTATTTGCACTCCATTAAATAAAAGTACCATAGATAAATCTTCTACTTTCAAATACCTTCCAGATACATCCACAACCAACAACAAAATGATTGTGGATGCCACATACATTTTGCCAGCAAATTTTACAACAATTCTGTACCAGTTTTTGCGCAACACTTTTATATATGCCTTATCAAAATTTCTATTGCTATTGTTTTAAATAAAACATTATTTATATTCTTTTGTCACCGTTTTCACGTGCCTGATTTATCTAAATTTACGATTGAAATTATGGTTATTTATTGACAGAGTGTATGTTGTAGTGATTCATTGTTTACATTTTTATAAACTTTGATAAAATTACAATAGTGTTATTCATTGGTTTGAATATACGATGCTTTAAAATATATATATATATAACAGCCTATGGATCTTGGTTTTTCCTCCGATTCGTACGGCTATGGATCGATAGTACGCGGATATTTTTTATTGAAAAACTACAAGTGTTTGCTGTTCAAATTTAGATATTTGAATAATTCTCCTTCGGACACGACAAACATATATGAATAATATTCTTTATTATATTTTTCATTCATACATGTAACGTTCTTTAAGAACCATACGGTAATCGGATGTTTGTTTCATTATTGAAATATGTTTATTATTTTTTTATAATGAATATGTGTGAGTGGGTGGTTGACATTCAAGAAAAAAGTTGCACCACTCCAAATCTTTATGGATATAATAAAATTAGATGATGAGCAGATTGCGTTCGATTTGGGGTCGCAACTATTATTCTTTTGGGTACCTTGGTCATTCGGAAATTCTCCGGAAAATGTTATCCATATATTGTCATCCGAGATCAGATTTTCTAATTGTTTATACCGAATAGATTGTGAATCAACTTATTGCGACATAAACAGCGTATATATTAGTCGTTACAAAATTATTGATAAAAAAGTATAAACGTGAGTTACACGTAAACCCAATCATTGAGATAACTAAAAGGATTGCAAAGGAGAATCAATAATAACAAAAAATATACATGCAAATCAAATATAATTTTATAAAGGATTTTAATCTATATATAAATTGTTTCTTTTTATACAGAATTATGAAATATTAATAATTATATTATTCTTAACTGCAAAACAAACTTATTTTTTTATAATTTCACCATGAAACTCAAAAATTATGTAAAACACTTTTGTTTTCCATGAACAGCGAAACGTTCAAAGGCTCTCCAATTTTTACATAATCAATAAGGATTTACATAATCTCAAAGGAGATATCAATTAAACTTAATGACATTATATCAACATCTAGTTTGAATTCCTCATTTAAATAATAACGTGAGGAACTGCTAGAAGTTTCTTGGATACCACTGAACATAGTTTTTCGTACCTCTTCACAATTTTCTGCATGTTTATAAGTATGTGTTATATGTTCTGTTTCAAACTTTCCTGCTGCTTTGGTACATATTATTTTACCTATAGAATGTGTATCTTTTCCAATTAATTTTAAGGGCCGTGAGGGTCCATTGTATTTCCTGTATATCTAAAATGTATTATTAATTAGTAAACTCAGCAAGTCAATTTTGATCATTTCGTAAAGATATACTTAGTACTCCTGAGAAAACGAGTTTTATAATATGAAAATCTTAATGATTCTAACCACTTCGTAGGTTAAGTTCCACATGGTTGTTATCTGACCATATTACATCAATTACTCCATTGTCATTTGTATTTACGGCTGCAGATAAATCCCCAACAATTTGAACTGGATCCGACCTGTACATTATACCAAATTTGGCCACATATTTAATTATATACAGAGAACAGTTTAAAATATCTTTCTCGAATTGCCCATAACTTCAAACGCAAGGCCTGAGTCTATTCGAAGTTCCTCTCCATATAAGCCCGACATCTTCCAATACAAATTCTGTTTTCCATTCTCTAGAACTCATGTAGACTTAATCCTGATGCAACAAAGGATTAAATATAATATACAGTGACGTTGGCCACGAATAACGGCATGACCCTGCATGACTATTAAATGTAATAGCTTTGTCTCGATATTTAATTGCGATCTGAGAACGCAGCCAGAAAATATAAATAAATAACAATAACAATAACAACAAAATTTAACGACATGTTGTAGCGAATATCGGCAAATTTATTAAAAACTCAGTATAAGAAATTGTTGCTAAAAAAATCATCTAAAAATATTACATTTATAATGAAAATGAAGTCGAACATCTCAATGTTTCAAGCGATGAAGATGATGAGTTTGTGTCAATTTATAACAAAAGATACAGTTACGAATACAGTAAGAGTTAGAGTTGAACTACTATCATCTAAAATGTAAGCTGTAAATACATTCAACTCACAAGTACAGTAGAAATGTAAATTATTTATAATTGTTTAAAATACTATGATATGATATGATTTTCTTTAAGGTGTTATCGACCTTAAGTGCATTTCCTATATTGAATATTGACCTCATGATCATTGAAAACGCTCCTATTTTCAACGTCTTATAACATCTATAATTCGAATTAAATGTAGTTAAATTTCTCGTTCAGGTAATAACGTGAAAAAGTGATTCAGCATGTTTCAAAGCCCTCTTCGACTTTCGCTATTTCCGTTTCAAAGCTCTGGCAAGAAAAATGGTATTCGGCTAAAGAGTCCCTAGATAGGACAAGTCGCAGACATTTTTAAATTTCCTGTTGCTGGAGCTGCACCACACTGGTTTTTCAGCACAGGTGGCATTAAGAAATGCACTGCGTGCATGTTTGATTTCAGACGTTTTCCTATTCTTCAAGCAGTCGAGTGTTCTGTCAGTGCTGCCTCAGCCGATTTCTTTCTGCGATCATCAACTGGATTTCTGGAGATATTAAGTTATTGTTTGATTTGATTTTTTTATATTTTATGTTTTTCTGATCGCAACTAGCAGGGCATTAGTTAATTGGTCCACTTGGGCATTTAGATCTTTAATTGAGGTTGGACATGATAGAGTTAGTTCACGATCTAGTATCCTCCTAAATTTCTTCCAGTTCATTCCCTGGAAGGTTTGCTGACAAAAATTGGACACCCAATCGGTTCTTTCTGCCTGTCGTTTTGGATGCATCGGATTTGTTCCTGTAATTATGATAATGTTTATTTTATGGTTGCGCAGGAGGCTTCATTTTTTTTATTTAAGATTCTATTTCAGAGTCGCATCGCACACGCGGAAGAGAGCGGTTGATTTTTTGAGAGCTCCGAGTTATAGTGTGTTTTTGACTGTATCTGTGATTTTTGTTATTAAAAAAAGGGGAAGAGAGGTGAGAAGACTTTGACGTCTTCAGGAAGTAATAGGTGAGCCGACCTACCAGCCAGCGAAGAGGAAAAGGGGGAGACCCGCCGTGCAGCACAAAAATTTGATGATAAGACAAGTGATACCGGGTCGGATTGCGAAGAAAACGCGGCTCAAAAATTTAAAATGCCGCAGGCAGTGAGTGCGAGAGACAACACCAACAAAACATAGACGACCATATTCAGCAAAAACAGGTATCAAGTCCTGAGCTCTGAAAAACTGAATACAGAGAATAATAACGATAACACCACCAGCCAAAAAAAAAAAAAGCAAAGCCGCCGCCGTTTATCTTGCCGGGGATAACTAATATAAATGAGATGAGAGCTGCAATTAACGCGAAAGCAGCCAATGGTTACGTCCTCAAGATGGTCGGTAGGGACTCCGTTAAAATCCTCCCGAGTATCTCCGAAAACTACACGGCCATCAAGAAATTATTAGAGAGCCAGGGCACTGAGTTTCATACTTACCAGCCTAAGCAGCAACGATCCTACAGGG
>NW_017099056.1:4090-4602 GCF_001412225.1 Nicrophorus vespilloides
TCGACTTAGCGCCAAACGCAAATAACAAGGACGTCCATAATATCATGTACCTGCAAAGCATGAAAGTGGTGATCGAGACGCCGCATCGCAGATACGACATCCCACAGTGTTCGAGATGCCAGAGGAACGGACACACTAAGGGCTACTGCACTCTGAGGCCGCGCTGCGTGAAGTGCGGCCAGAGTAAGAAATTCCCGAGACTGACGGAGAAGACTGAGGAAGAAGGGCGACCAGTGCGCCCTCTCAACCTCAGCAGCCCTTACCGAAGGAATACCCGAGGATAAAACCTGGCTTTTCGTACGCTGACGCGGCTAGAGACAGAAAAAACACCAAAAACACGCAGCCCACAATCGAAGAAGAGCAAGTCAGACCACAACAGGACCCGGTAGCACGGATGGAGCTTATGATAGCTAAGCTATTTGACAAAATCGACACCCTACTCAATGTCGTGTTGGCTCTCGTGTCAAAGTTAACGTAATGGCTAAATCAATTCGCCTGGTCCTGTGGAACGC
>NW_017099057.1:0-108357 GCF_001412225.1 Nicrophorus vespilloides
TTAATAAAACATTACTTTATTATCAATGAAATGTAAAAACACTGCTTTTTCGAGCATTTTTTAAATTTGAACACGAATTACAGCCAAACGGTAAAACCACAGTAATATATCATATACTTGCTAGATTCCCCAAACATTCAGCTTTCATATGCATCTTTTGGATTCATTCTATGTATTATAGTTTTCGAGAACAATCGAATTTTTGAGCAATCTTGCAAATGTATTATAGTTTTCGAGTAATCTCGAATTTTATGAGCAATCTAGGATTTCTATAAGGCCGTTGAACTGTGCAAAAATAAAGTAAATTTAAGATGCGTTCTCCATAAAACCATTTACATTTTATCATTATTTTTTATATATAACTAAAATTAAGTTATTAATTATGTATTTAGTATATAATTAAGATTTGTTTTCTTTTACTTCTTATTAGAATATTTAGTCACTTAAATATAGTAGTGCGAGTCTTAATAAGTATCTCTTGATGTAAATGGGAATGGGTGGTTTTGCAGCAGGAGGGTTTACGGCGTAGCCACAAGGAAATAAAACAAAAGAAACATTGATGGAATGAAGCAAGAGAGAATGAGAAAAGTGAGAGAGCGGAGCAAAAAGTATAATACAGTTTTAAAAAGTGTTAAGAACACGGGGCGGAGAGGCAACAGCAGTAGGATGAGGTGGTTGAGGAATAAAACAAAAAAAAAAAAGAAGCAGGGAAAAAAAGAAGAAGGAAAACGTAAAAAGGTTCGCCGAGGGGGATCCGATAATAAGCTTTTAAAAAAGTTTCGAACGCGGCGATAGTGTTTTGTTGATCCCCAGGGCGGGCGTCGCAACCGCCGACGCCGACGTCCTTCGCCCCCCCGCGAAACCCCAACAGAAACCTCCCCCCAGCATCTAGATTCTCCGTTCCGGCACCGTCGCGACGCCGCTGGAGCGTCTCCTCCGATCCGATTAGTAAGTTAATTAAGTGCTCTTACTTAATTGGAACTCCGATTTATTAATTACCCATTATAGAATCATATTTATTAGCGCGCACTGCCGCAGCTTCCTTAGATCATTAGATCGCACTTCCATTTCGGTTTACAGATGAATCATCTTCACTACATAACGACAATATTATAGCTGTAACAAATAGTTTAATTTCACAATTAATATGTTGTTATATAAATAACTAAATTACCAATTACGTTACTTAGATATTACAGCTGTACATGTTATAGATCAAGTGGAGAAATCTAATTTGAAACCAAAATGCATAATATATTTGAATTGAATTGGAATACGGACAACTTTCCGTTCGATGAATTCGAAAAAAAAATAAGTTGAATGCCGTAGGGGTTGTGGGGTTTGTGCGATTGGAAGGGGGGTGTAGGAGTATAAAAATATATATGTAACCTCCTCCCAAGGAAAACGAATGCTGTGGGAATTAAAAAATCTGGTGTTTTCCCTCCCAGAGAAAGAGAAGGAAACTGGGAACGATTGAAAGGGTGAGAGAGATAGAGAGGGATGAAAGGAAGGCAAGGAAAAAGGAGAGCAGGTCCGATCGCTACTTAAGGAATTTAAAATTCTTTTACGTAAAATCTCCTCGGAGTGTAGCACTTACTGCGGATGGAGTCGGATCTATGAAATGGCATTTTAAGTTGGATTAGGTTCAAATTTAAAACACCGCCTATAATACGCAGCCGAACGGAATTAATACCCTGATGGAGAGAGCAGTGCAACGCAATTTTTCATTCCCACCAAAGGCGATTGTGAAAGAATATATAGAATAAATCTTATATCCGCACGGAATCGAATATCTTCCGGTTTCCGCCTTAAGTTTTCAGTACATTGAGGAGTTAAACCCTGCAAGAATTGTTCAGATGTTTTCTACATGAATTATTGTTAAATTAGTGTAATAATTACAAGAATCTGCAGTAAATATAAAACAAATTAAATTAAAGGTCATCCAAATCGCCAAAAGAAACGTTATGATTGAATATGAATATGAACCCTCCAAATCAGGTTGCGCCTAGGGCCTCACATAGCACTAATGAGCGCAACCCTTGTTTGTTATGTAGACTAGAATAGACTATAGACTAGACAGTTTTTTTTTTCAGTATTTCGTGAATTTATGGACAACCCTTTAAGATAATTACATGATCGTCCACTCAATTCAAAGCAGAAACCCTCATCTTTTCAAGCTGTAGAAAATTGAATAGGATTTTCTTAAAAATCGCTGTTTCCTTGAGATCCGAAGAGTTTTCACGTTTTTTCTTAATTACACGAAAATTACATAACTTTTCTTCCATTTCATGAAACAAAACCAATAAGTTTAGATCGATACAAACAGAATAATTGGAGAAGAATAACAATGCGTTCTCGAGCGACAGTTGCGGGATATTTTCTAAATTGTACAAATTGTTAATAAGTTTTAACCAAATAAACGTGATCTTTTTAATTTGGTTAATATTGATTAGGTGTAATTGAGAAATATCATTTGTTTTATTTTTGCATCATTTCATCGATTATAAAATTTGAGTAAATCGATTCGTCAGGTGCTAAATAATATATTTTTCATTAGTTTAGGCTTAAAATACTTGAATTTCATAACTTATACTAGATGTACTTACCAAACCACAATGCCGACAGTTATCTCATTGGCAAGGTTGTAGTTTTCTCTTTAATTTGCGTATTTGATGGTTTAATTAGCACTTGTGGTAATCGATTAATTTAAAAAACGTGAAGGTTTTGCAGAAAATTGAAAAAATAATTAAATAAATGGTTATATTCAAATATATTGGAAATATTTAATACACTGTTTTAAAGAATATTTATTTCGCTTTCGTTTGATATAAAATACGTTATTTTTGGTCAATTAATAAGAAAGTTATTAGACTTTAATGAGTTGGTGGTTTTCGCGAATCAAAACGCAAGTCGCCCCCCCTTTATTCTCGAAAATGCCAGAAAATTTCGATTTGTACCAGGAGACTAGGAGTAGCGAGGAGGTATCTGAGCTCCGTGCATAAGTGGTTCATGAAAATTCCGAAAGATGTCGCTGCTTGTCTTAATTAAAACGAATATAACTCGAAAACTAATTAGCATTTAAATTATTAGAGTAAAGTAACAACATTGCATTTGTTTAAGCAATATTCTGATATAATTGTTTATTAAAATTAGAACGTTTTCTAGGAAATGGATTTTATGCAGCGCCAAAATGCCCGAACTATAACCTTTGCTATATTGCTAACAGATGGCGCCAGCTGACACTCAAAATGGAATATTCATTTTACGCCTAAAATACAGGCAACCAAACATACATATAAATTTTGATTTAAAAAAATGTTAAATATCTTCTTAGATAATGAACTTCCCCGAAGAATTTTGAATATTAATATCAATCTAGAATACACCGAGATTAAAATGAGCGTACATTCATGTTTGTAGCTACCGTAGCTTCATCACAATTAATTATCAAACTTTGGTGGACAACATCGTCTTCGAAAATGAACTGTATTTTCATAAAAAAAAGCTCCCAGAAGAATTTTGAATATGAATGTTGATCTAGAATATACAGAGATTAAAATGAGCATACATATAGGTTTGTAGTTACAATGGCATTTTCATAATTAGTTAAGAAACTTTAGTATTTCACAGATTAGTTGGGAAAATAACGTCTTCGAAAATGGCCTGTATTTTTATATACACCAACTCCCAGAAGAATTTTGAAAGTTAATATTGATCTTGAGTATAGAGAGATGAAAATGATTATAAATACAGGTTTGTAGCTACCATAGCTTCGTCACAATTAATTAAGAAACTTTCGTATTAGATAGTTTGTAAACAACTAACAATTACTTCAAATAATTGCCATCTTTTAGAGCTAGATCAAAGCTTATGTTTGAGCAGATTCAGCACTGCACTAATTTAAATATTGTTATTAGAAACTTTTTGAATTTTTGTTATTAACAACACTTATACTATTCATTGAACATCTAGTGGTAATTAATTAATTAATTTTATTTGTAATCGTAGTTCTTCTGCAAATCAAATGAACTACCTCGATAACCTATAAAATGATTATAGATATGAATTATTTATTGTTATGCAAGAAAGTGTTGCGTTACCGTCCGGTTACGATAAGTAGCGTAAACAATTTTAATTGTTATCCTAACAATAACCGCTGACATCCTCATTCAGTTAAAAACATGACTACAGTGAGAAACTTTGTTTTGTTATTGAAGGCACAGAAGTGTGATGAAAACAATGACAAATATGATAGTAAATTAATGCAAGAAGGTTTTGTGGTGAAGCAAGTGAAGACTCTTGAGTTTGAGTATAAGAACTTGGATAAGTTGAGGATCAGTTTGGATGAACCAGAGAAGTTCAGTGGTATCATATTTGCCAGTCCCAGATGTGTGATAGCCACAAAGCTGGCTTTAGAAGGTTCAAAAATTAATAAGAAATGGACATTGAAGGATAATTTTGTTGTTGGTGAAACTACAGCAGAGAAAGCTGCACAAGATTTGGACTTGGATTGCTCAGGGAAGGAAACAGGGAATGCAAACAATCTTGCTGACATCTTGTTGCAAGGTGTGCTTGAAATTTGAATTTACAAATCTTTAGTAGTTACTAAGTTTTTATTTTCAGATAAAGATAAATATGATAAACCATTTTTGTTTCCTCATGGTAATTTGAAAACTGATATACTGAAGAATCGAATTCAGAGTGAACTTTCTCTGCACGAAATTTGCATGTATGACACCATACCTAATCCTAAGGTAGAAGAGGAATTGAAGAGTGTCACCAATTGTTACACTTCCATCCCTGAGTATGTGGTGTTCTTCAGTCCTTCTGGAGTAAACTCAACTTTGAGTTATTTAAAGGAGATGAATATCAATTTGATGAAGGTGAACTTTTACAAGAAAACTGTATGGGTTTATGGAACATTATTTTTCAGCTGGTTGCAATTGGTCCCACAACAGAGGCGGCTATGGAACAATTGGGTTTGAACATCTATGGTACTGCCCACCGACCGACACCCGATGATCTTTTGGACGTGATTAGGGGGAAAATAAAGGAATCCGTTTAAAATACCCTCATTGTTTTTTCTTTTATAAAAAAAAAATCTAAATATGTATATATAAAATAATTACATCTTTACAATTTTCCTCCACTCGCTTTTCTTTTTCTTTTTTTTTGTTCTCGTGTCTCCTGCATAGTCCCAATGTCCACTAAATATATTTCATATAAATTTATATAAATAAAATTTTCTTTAAAATTGGTTAATAACGCGTCTGTAATAACGCGTCTGTATAGGAAGACGTAGTCTTTATAAACTTTGAGATACACTAAACACATTGCATCGCATAATCGAACGAGGAAATTAAAGTAAAGTTCAAACAGTGAATATCCAGAAACTAAATTCATATATATATATCATAATAAAAACAAAAAAATCCCTCTTTTTTTTATCTTCTCTCCTCTACATCACCAAATAGTATACAAATCGATGATACAATCAAACATTATCACAGAAAAGTAACTGCTAATGATTTATAATTTCTAGAAACGTTTCAATCAGCCTTTTTTTTTATATTTTCAGGACGAAATTCGCTTTGTTTTACTTCGTTTTGTGTTAATGATGTCACTTAAACAAACAAAAAAATACAACGTATTACTAAAAAAATGAGCAAAACTTCTTAAAACTTAATTTTATATATATATATAAATGTGTATGAGATTTTCTTCGTTTGATTCTTTAGAATAAGGCACTACTCTTTCATATCGTAACTGAAGATTGTCACGTCGAACTTCTGCGTCGATCGGTACACATCGATCTTCTCGAACATCTTCTTCACGCTGTCGTTGTTATTCACGTTCTCCTTTAAGTAGTATAATTTCAATTTCTTCTCTGTGTGGACCTCCAATAGTTCCAGTCTTTGATACAGCTTCAATGCGTTCTTAATGGGATCCACCGAAACGCTCTCCTCTGTAATTGAAAGGAAAGTTAACTTTTAGCTAATTTATTTGGTGAAATTGAATGAAGTACCGTATAATAAAGAGCCGCTGCTTAACTCGCTCTTCATTTCCTCCAATATGTCTTTGACTAGTTCATTCTCCAAAACTGTCCTGTCTACCAATTTATACAAAGAACTGGCTGTCACTGAGTACGCTTCTATCAAAGGCATCAGCAACGATCTTAGGAAGAACGCATACTCTTTACCCTTGGCGTTCAACTGGTATTGCACTGGATTGTAGACGACTCGCTCCTCGTCATCAATATCTAAGCACGCCATCGACACCTGCGCTGGTTTATCACTATCTAACTGCATATACAAAGCAAAAATAAATATAATTAAATGATTTTGATTTTTATGAGATGACAATTACCAGTGTGAAAATGTGGTGGCGATTGCGAAGGCAGTCGATGGCTTCGAGGATATTAGATTCTAAACTTTGGCACGGTCTGCAGAAGATAAACTCGTATTGGAGGTAATTGCACAGTTCCAGGGAGGCTTGAACCAGATCGTCTTGTTCCACGATGCCCGATTTTAAGTCGAGGGAGAAGAGGGCGATTGCGATCACAGAATCAAGTGAGTAACAGCTCATCAGCGAGTTGCTGTAGTACGACAACTCGATGACGTTGGGTAACATCGACACCGGTTTAATAAAGTCCTCGTTGCTGGGACCCTTCTCCTTCATGACCAACGCTGGACCTAGGATCTCAATCTGAAAATGCACCAAATGAAAATACTAATGTCGCTGATGAGTTGATTATGAGTGCGCACTGCATAGTTGATGACATCCAAATAGTCGCCAGTGAAACCGATCTCCCTATTCTTTGCTATCAACTCAGTTTTCAGCTCATCCAAAGCATCAACAAGCTCTTGCATAGAAACACCCTGCTTGTACTTATTCAACAGCAAAAACGCAACGGCATTCGTCGACATTATGGCTTGAGTATTGGCACAATCTGAAAATTTTAAATGTTATAAAAATAATTTACAAAATATTAATTAATTACCGTAAATCACATGCTTGGATATACTTTCTACAATATTTTTGTGTTCATCGGAAACAACGTCTGTGCCATATAAACTAGTGCTGGATGGATTTGATTTTAGTTTTTTGTTGAAGATTGGCTTTGGAATTTTACCGTTCGTGTTGAACGTGTTAATTAACGTCTGAAAATTTAGTTTAGTTTTAATTAACATTACAAGATTAAGGTCGTAAGGGTTACCGTTAACGAGAATGGCTGATTGAAGTCGACACGGATCATACCGTAATTGCTGTTCAACACCTGCCAAATGCCCTTGATCGCCGAACCGAAGGTCTCCATCTCTTTGGCTTGACCCAGCTGTTCTCTAACGAAGTTCCCGTCTACCAGCTTCTCGTAATTAATACTAACAGGTACCAACAAGGCGTCTTCGATGGTGCCATCGATGACGGCCTCGACAATTACACTAAGAATGCCGTACTTGGGCATACAAGGCTTCCCCGTGCGCGTCCTTCCTCCTTCGAGGAAGAACTCGATGTTGTGACCGGCACGTAAGCATTCATTCATGTAGGTATGTAAAATCGCCTTGTAGATGTGATCCTTCCTCCCCATGATAGGATCCACACGACGCTTTATAAAGAACGCTCCCAATCCACGCAACAGGGACCTGCATTTAAAGAGCATTAATAATACACATATACAATCCGAACTTAATTGAACTTACCCGAAGAACGGAATTCTAAGATTGTCTCCAGAAGCAACCAACGGCGATCTGATATCATTGTTAAGAAGTATAAAGGACATCAGGATGTAATCCAAATGAGACCGATGGAGAGGTAGAAATATCATTGGTAAATTTGATTTGCTCGCTTCTTTCAGCATCTGCACGTGCGCGGGATGAACCACAACAGCCTTCAGGAAGCACGGAAACAGTTTATATAACACCCATGAAGTGAATCTGAAAAACGAAACATATTTATAAAGAAATAAGTTTACTTTTATCTCACGATCTCACCTTAGAAGAAAATCTGAAAGTTTCGAACGCATATCTCGCAGCAATTTTGCCGCACGCTTCTTGTTCCCCGACAACAGCTTGTTGTACACCTCGTCATCATTGTCGTCCGTATCCCGGAACTGCTGCACGGACATTTTTTCGATAGCATGCTTGACCCTCTCATCTTTGATCACCGTGCCTTCGACTTGCGGATAGGTATACTTCTTGAGTTCGTACACTTGCGACAGGTGATTGAACACCCTGTTCAACAAATTGATATTCTTCTGGGCTGGTGTGTATTTCAAGATGTTCTTCAGAGCGCAATTCGTCAGATTTGGAGTCGGCTTCTATACAAAAAAAAAAAAAATATATGTACGTGCGTCGTTACGTAAGCCTTGAATGTTAGCAGCGATGGCATTTAAAGAGGAAGCAATTAAAATGAAAATAAACCGCAAGTAACGCAAAAAGGGCCTTATTGTTTATTTACCCAAGGGGGATCGTTATAGCCACGCAATCGCAAGAGCATTATTGTTCAGGTTGGAATTGCAACGACCTGGACTCTGTACGGAAATAGTCTTCGATGGTGGAAAGGAGAGGCATTTTTTCGATTTATTTTTGGATCACATGAATGAGGCTAGACGCGCGACTCTTGGTTGCGCATTATTTCTAAGTCTCTCTCCCACTGGTCTCCTGCACTTGACTCCAATTAGCCGATCGCGGAGGTGGTTTCCACCAATTGGTAACTTACCGTTACACCTCGACTGTTACAATTACATTGCGAATTGGTCGGGTACTGCCTTCGAGGTGCTATCGTCACCGGAGGAACATCTTCTTTGATTGCGAACAAATTCTCAACGGCTTGCTAAAATTTGTAATACACATATATCATTAAGCAAATCTTTCAGTTTGATTACTCTAAGAACACCTACCTTTGTCGGCTTCTTGAACTTCTGCTCCTTGTGAACCCTGTGCACGTAACTAATCGAAGAAATTGATTCGTTCTGATTCGGATCCCTCGGAGCGAATCTGTTATACGTATCAATTATCCTTCTCGAAAGCACATCCACCATTTTGTTAATTCTGAAACCAATATCACAACTAATTAGTATCACAGAGATTTATCAGCGCAAAAATTATAATGTAACGGTGACAACAAATTCGTAATTAATCATGAAAAAAATCCTAATCGAATTGCATATTAAACGAGACAAATTACAATTTCATTCATCAATTTCACACTGCAATCATATTTTATTTAAACTTTGATTTGCAAAATCAAATTCATCTAAATTAAGAACTCATAAATACTTTAAACAACAATGTTATATGATATTTTACTAAAAAAATAATTCATTCATAAAAGCGTAAATTACATTTAGAAGAGACACAAAATTAGAATCTACTTTCGTTATTTACATGCACACTCGTATCTAACTTTATATGAAAACATAAGATAAAATTATCACATTCAGTTCTTTGTATTTTCTATAAATTGTTTTATTAAAACATGCTGATAACTTTGCCAGTAGTTAGAAATTCCATAGATAAAAAAACTTAAGGTTCAATGCCAAAGCGATTGAGTTTTGTAAAATAATTTTATTATAACGCACACAACTTAATGATTATTAAGAATTTTTATGTAATTCATTGTCAAACGACAACATTTCAACGTACAATAATAGCATCTTTTTGACATAGTTTCCAAGGTAAGACAATGTTTGAAAATATTTAAATCCAAGTTGCATGAATTTCTAAAACCATGAACTTTTGAACGGCATTACTTCACGCCTCAAGTAATTAACTTTATACAAAAGTAACAAACATTTCATATTCATTTTACAAAAGATAACTTCGTTTTTTTTTTTTTTTAAATTTTACATAAACTTTAAATGTTTGTTATCTTAATTGTCAATTATGTGCAATTTCAATACGACCAATTATCCTACTAATTATAATAAGATACATTGATTACAAACTTAATTATGTTCATAAAACTGGTATTCGAAGATCAAAGTCGAGAAATGTAATATTTTTAGATTTTATTATATTGAGTAACCATTCCTGTTGAGTTTAAAATATTTATGATCAATATTATTTAAATAACGACGGAGTTCGATGTAATTGCATGTACTTGATAATTAATTGGCTTTGCAGTATTTGAAAGTATAAATAAATTTAAGTATCAAAAATAAAAAGGTTCCAATACTGATAATTTCTTTGTCTTAAATGTAATTCCTTGCTTATCAATTATAGCCAATGATCAAAGCTCAATATCGAGTTCTGATGAAATCTCAAGCATTTTCAATACTTTGAGAACTTACAAGTAAGTTTCCAAAGTCTTTCATGCAGATGTCGAGATAACCCCCGGACATGGTTCGGGTTCAAATATCAAAGTTGAATGAAAACTTAAATACTAAATTAAAAAAATAAAAATATATATGAACAAACCCTTTGACTATTAAGACTAGGTGAACAAAAAACACAACGATGGTAAGCTGGAAAGCCCCGTATAAAGTTCCAATGAGTTCCATCTTGATTTCGGTCTTGCTGCACACAATTCAATATAGCAAAAAAAAAAATAAACACTGATCTCTGTTGTTGTTCTCCAGATGTTATCAGAGCCCGGCCACCACAACCGTATCCAGAGCCATGTCCCGAGGAACTACTACTCGCGACTCCTCAGTAAGAAAATTTCAGACTCGTACAAAACTCGATAATTTAAATTATCATCGGAGATTAGTGTGTGTGTGTGTTTTTTTTTTTCGTTTTGTAATTTGTTGGTCCGTTTCGAGCGTTCACCGATAACCCAATAATAATAATTACAAAACTTTGATAATGGGACGAGAGAAACAGACTAAATTAAACGAGGAACAAATTTTTTTTTTTTGCAAAGGAGCCGAACTTATTTTCTTGAACGATGCCAATCAACAAATGGATTAAGTTCCGAGTGTCATACCAGTATTAACTTTCTTTCCTCCGCGGTCCCTGATAAAAACCGCACCACCGACTCTTAATCACATTATAAAAGCGCTCGTGTTTCAAACTAATTACGTATTGTTCTTGCAGCGGCGCATCGCTATTGCCTGGATGTTTATATAATCGCACATCGACAAATGCATTCACGGACACAAACAAAGAGCGTTCAGAGTTACATAATATAATATATATATATATGCGTTCGCGGTGCGGAGGTGGAGACCCTTCGGACTTGAATGGGCGCAGGTCGTTGATGAAATAGAGCTGTTAAAGAGTTCATTGGCGTAGATTGGCGTCGTTATTGTCAAATAATTAGGAGTTCCCCTCCCGTCCATCAAAGCCAATTGAAGCCGGTGCATTTACACAAAGAACAACATGCCCATCCTGAAAAATGTGTACAAGGTTTTCTTTTCAGGATGAAAGCAGGACGCGCAATTGACGCGATGGAACTTTGCTCGTCTGATCGATGATTACGGGCGCAGAAGAGGAATAACCGATCGCCGGATCAGTCACTTCAACCTTTGGTCATTGCGTATCAGGAATTCCGAAATATACGAGTCACTCGGATTGATACTCAAAATAAGTCGCAAGGTCGATCTTCCAACGAAATGAAGAACACACTCATATCTACTACGTAAACAACTCGACTTTCAACGGTGCACGCAATTATGAAAATTGTTCCATACAATTGATAAAGAAATGGATTTAACGATGCCATTATGTCGAGGTATAGAAAGAAGAAAAAAATACAAACTATTGTAAATAAAACCAGCAATTATACAACAATTACGTGTTTAATGAGTACTTACAGGAAAATAGCAGGAACGTCTGAATAATTCTTCAAACACAACTACATTCTTAAATTTACCATGAGTTTAACTTTGATTAGTATTAATCCAATTCTTGCATTTTAAATTCAATACTTTTACGTCGCGTGCTTCATACACCATTGGGTTATGCATAATACAATTTAGAAAGAAGAAAATAGGAGTCGTTTGGAGATCGATGGCCTAAAGAGAGAACGTGCCAGTAATACCAACGAACCGTGAAGATCAACTTATTCGGTGGATGGACACGCAAGAACGATTTGGTAAGTTGATGTAATCCTGGCAGCATGTTCAAAACTAATTTATTCTTTCTTCGGAATTAAATAGTAATAGTAAAATTAATTATTCATTGAAAAATCATCTACACAAAAAATATAACTAGGAACATAGATAAAATAGGAAACACTCATCATAATTGTATTAACGATAAAGTTCATAAGCGATTAACAAAAATCAATTGTATTATTCATACAAAGTGCGTACAAAATACACTACAAATATCAAAAACAACATTTACGATAAAAAAAAATACAAAAATATGTAATCAAAATTTAAATAATTAAACAATAAATATGTTTTAAAATAATTGGAGAAAATGTACGGAAATATCAAATAGGGAACTTCAAAAATGCATATTCATAAGGTTGCGAATTATGTTTATTAATATGCCATTGACTTATTGATCCGAATTCGAAATACGTTTGATAACAATTCGATCTAGCTCTGCGCTATGAATCAGCGTTAATAGTTATAATAGTATAATGATGATAAAAAGGAAACGAAATAAATTAAATAAAATATAACCAGAAACATAATTCGAGGATGTTTATATATAGATAGAAAGACGCGTGCGATTCTTGGATTTCTTTCGCGCAATTACTTGCAGTATATATATAGAATTACACAGAGCGATTAATTTCATTTGTTAATATTAACCAACTACATTCGAAACTTACATAAATATCTGTTATTGTATATTTTGTAAAAGGAAAATCCTTTTTTTTATGTCACATTCAAAGCTTAAGCTTTGGAATTCGTCATCTGGAATTAACTCTTTGTGCTTCAATTACTATAGAACGTCCGACACCAAATTGAAAACTTCCCTCCAGACAAAACATATTGTTATGTAATTTTCGGTGCAAACCAAAAGTTATTGGAAGAAGAAGAAGAAGAAAAAATCATTGAGGAACGAACACGAGGTGGTGTCCATTTTAAAGGTCAATTGCAAAATGCATGTACGTGATGAAATTCATTAACTTCTTGCGCTCTCTCAGAATTCCAGTTGATCGAAGACCCTGCGTTATCAGAACCAAGGATAAAGTACAATGGAATCAAAGCTCATTATGATGAATGGTCGTGATACAGCACATCCGATGCACGTGGACTCCTACTGACCCAAACCAAAAATATAGGATACTCCACTTGATAAACTGGATTTATAGTAAATGCGATTGGGGAAATGCATGTGCAAGTATAATAAATTCGTTGCAATGTGACGGACATCAAAAGAAGATCGGATACGAGAGCATGAATCTTTCTTATTTATGTGCCAGAAAGTGAAAATGTCGGACAATAATAAGATCGGGCCGAGCCAGGCCGAAAATAATCTGTACATGTTATGTAGGTAGATCTAAACTTGAACTTGAAGCAATCATCGATCGCCGGGATAAATTAATTAGGTTGTTACTATCCAGAACACTCTAAAAACAGATTCCGGCTTATCGCAGGCCGCAGCACAGTATCATGTCCAGCTCGATACCGATCACCAGATAAAAACGAGGGAGAGACAGAGCGAGAGAGTGATCAAAAAAAAAAAAGAGGCTGTATATTTTTGTTTTCATCTGGAATTATCTGCACGATATTGGCTACAGTGATCGAACTACCGGCAAAGCCGATTAGCGAGCGACCAAAGGGCCTAATGGGCGAACGCTTTTAAGTGTAATTAATGCAATTTGTATGATCTGATTTCGTGCAGCTCATTTACATCGACGTGCATTCGTGGATGCCCTGAAATTAATTTGCATCCAGGGATTCGATAATTAATGGACGACCTCCTCTCGGTATTCCACAACCGTGCAAATTAACGTTCGCAACAATAAAAAATATAAACACACAAAAAAATGTTCATGATTATTTGCATGATCGATCTGAAATCGAGTGATTAAAAGCAATCTTCCCTAATAGAGATAAATTTGAACGCAGATGATCGATGGATAATGAAACAATTAAAACAAAATTAAAAAATAAGTATTGTTTTAAAGCCTTTATATCAAGCAACTTTTCACTAAATCAATAACAAAAAAGTTGCAATTTTAATTCGAAAATTATTACATCAGAACTAGTATTTTTACATGTACCAAAGTTGTTATATTTATTAATAGATGTTGCTAGTCTAGAATATGCACAACTTTCAGCGGCTGAATAAAAGCATAAATATAAATGTTTTTGTTTTTGAAACAGATATTTTTATATAAAAATAACGAGAGAACTTCCGCAGGAATCTTATAAACATGATAATGCAAAGATCAAATAATGCAATACTCTTGTTCAATGTCAAAGCATATAAAATAGTACTGAAGTTCGGAAAACATTTTAATAACAATCTTATTTACGAATGGAGAGACTAATTAACCAAACAACATAACATAGCGTGCATCTGTGAACTCGTGCGTGTTGCATATTATAATATATATTAAAAAAAAATACAAATACTAATTAGGAATTTATATCAAAGATATTTGGTAGTCCTTTGATTTATAATCGTGTGTATTTAAATGACGCACTGAAAAATAATCATAAGAAAACAATAAATATTCCACAAACATTCATATAAAATAAGTAATGATGATTCACGAGATTAATCAAAGACTAGAGATACCCATAACCAAGTTAGAAAATTAGTAAGTTTTTCGAGAGAAGAACAATAAAAAAAAGTATATAAAAATAAAAAAAAAATGATAACTGACCTGGAGAATCCTTCAGTGAAATAGTTGGGGAACACCCAGTACAGGAATCCCACACAAAACAGAAACTCTAAAATGCCCTCCATGATTCTTTCAAACTCTCAAGTTCTGGAAAAAGAGGGTAGTTTTTTTTGGTTCAAATCGGAACGGAGCACATTTGTAATATTGTGTTGAACAGTGCAATAATTATGGTAAACTAAAAACAGCAAGAAATGGAAAAAACTATGCAGCGGTTAATGTAACCATCAGGCCAGGTTTTTATCGCGCATTTTAACAGTGACGTGCCTACTCCCCCGGAAACACATGTATTTGACGACGATTGGGAAGGCTAACAAACAGCGAGTGTAACGAAAGCTAATGCTAAAAGTACGTTCGAGCCGACAAGGAGTCCCCACTAGAAAACAACTCCTCCATAGGTTTTTTTTTAAACATTACAGAACACTCAATTTCGCAACAACCATAAGGTCTTCATCGGTTAAAAACAAATTACTAATAAGAAGTGTTTACCCAATTTCTCGATGTTGATAAAGCCTTATAGAAACAGCTGCTACCAATATATGTATGTTACTCAGCTATAAAAAAATTGAATGCATTTAATAATTTTAAACTTTAAACTTTTGCTACTACATTTAGAATTCCATCATATTCATATTCAATTGCATAATTACGAAATTAACAAATGTTCAATTTATATAAAAAATGAACTTTGCATTAAAATGCAATCACGTTATTTTTAACAATAATATGCAAATCGTAGTTAAAATAATATTAACTTATAATGACTTGAAACTAAAGTTTATGACCCACATACAATTATAAGAATATTTAAAGTCACGATATTTAATTTAAATTGGAAATAAAATTAAAATTTCTTTGATATGATAAACTTTACTTGACATAAATTAATAAATGGAAAATGTATCTAAAATTGTAATAATTTGAACTACTTTCCATAAATGAGAAATAAAATGCACGTGGTCAAAAGAAATGTGATACAAGAAATAAATACGTTTGGCAATTGGGATAAAATATAGTTTGTATTGAAATGTAATTTAATTGTATTTGATTCAATTAAAATTCAGATCAGATCTTTGAAGTGGAACGCATTATTCCGCACGAGCTACAATTTGGAGAACATCTACGAGGTCAATGTTCGGCAAAATAAAAATCATGATTCCAAAATCTGCGAATATAAAAATATGAGCAAGTGAAGTGTATACTTTGAACACGGAAAGTGCTCCCACGCAAATCGCTCACAGTGTATTTGGTCAAAGGTTGTAAACGATAAGGTTTATGATGAGACAAGAAAAGGACAGTTTCATCTCAGAGATTACGGAAAAGATAGGTATACAATTAATTTATAAAACAATGAGATCTACCAGTAATAGTAGTATCACCTATTGATGATCTATGGATGAGCGCGATTCCAATGTCCGATTCAAAAAGAAAACTCGACTTAATGCACTTTCAATTAAAAGATTAACATAAAACGCATTGCACTTGTTGTTGTTGAGTAATGTTGTTTTGCATGCGAATGGAAAACAGAAAGAGAAGAGCGATCAAAATAAAACGTGGTGTGATCGATCCAAAGTGTTTACATTTCGAATCGAGTTATATAAATATGTCGAAGATATCGCACCGAAAAGGCTATCAGCGCTGGTCGCGAATGCTTAGAAAGAGTGTTATGTAAGGAAGCGTCAAATTATAGAGATATTTTGATATTTTTATAATTAACAATTGATAATTGTAGCAAATGCCATCACGATCATTACCATTAATTACGTACAAAACCAATTTTTTTTTTGAGAATTTAACATTTTTTTAAGTTAAAAATTATAAAACTAAATATAAACAATTACTTCTGTTGTCACTTGCACAAACTAAATACGAGACGTGAAACACAATTGCACTTACAAAGAGGCAGTGAAAGCTATGACACTGTGATTTATAACAATCTTGATCAGAATATTAAAGAAAAACCCACGTCTTCCGCAGTGGTTCAGAAACGAAAATCAAAGCATTATTTATTTATTAATTTCATGTATATTTAATAGATTTCAACAATAATTATTAAACACGTTTTAGTTATTATATTTGAGTTGGATTAAATGTTAGGATCAAGCATCGTTATCAGATAGGATAACTATAAAAAAAAGAACAAACATTCATCATTTATCTCAAATTGGTTGCAATCATCATATTTACTTTAATGCTGGTGCTCAGACACTATCACTAGTTGTAAAATGTTTCAATTGATCTTTAAAAAATTGAAAACTTTAATAATCAACACAAACCATAAATTACTTAATTTTTCAAAACATGAAACAGTAAAAGACAATGTCGAAGAAAACTGTAGCAAATAAGTTTGAATGATACTTGTATTTAGAGAATTGTGAGAATACTCCTTATATAAAAATTGCAACCCAATGCATCTGTAAGCAAATACGAGTAATAGTTAATGAAAATCAGGTTATATTAGACGAAAGTAATTTTCCATTTCATTACAAAAGGCGCTTAAAGATAAATTATACAAGATTGTTGGATCAATTTCAAATAACAAAGAGGTGAATCATGTGAGCTTCGTGGATGAAGGAAGAAGTCGAAGCTGGGATAAAAAGGAATGATTTTAATGGATCGCAAGTGTGTGTATATGTATGTAGACGACGTAGTTTCCTTTAATTATAAATTATTCGAGCGGAAACGTTGGACGTTTTGTTAGGAGCTGACCAACATGATGTGCACATGAAAATCAAACGCTCCAATGGAGAACCGTCCGTTGGCGTGGCGTGATGCGCGTACAAGAGCCGAGTTGAAAGCGCGTAATGGAAAAAAATAAATGAACAGAAATAAATGCAAATAATAATGATGATAAAACATAAAAGAAACATAAAGAGCGAAGTTGTAATTCTACACATATTCAAGCATATGCAAGAAAAATAATAATAATTATATGGAAGCATGGACAGTTTTTTAAATTTTGTTGTAAATATAACATTTGTTGATAAGGAAGTGCAATATCAAGAGTAAGCGGTTTCCTAAAACAAGAGCTGTTAAAGACTAACAGCAATCTTTTAATCCAAATCTTCTACATTCAAAAATGCCGTTACTAGGAAACCAATCCTTATAGGATTTAAGCTTCGGTCTTCGGCTCGAGCGTCAATAATCATCATGGTCGCAGCGACCTTCAAAGAGCAAACATTTACGAAATGTCTTTGTATTCATTGAGGCGGCGGTGCCATTAACCTTAATTTGTATCACGGCATCCAAACTATCGTCCAAACGTAATGCTCATATATTCCAGACACCTTAAAAATAACTTTTTTATTTTTTCCTCGGCTGCTTCGGCATCGCCGAATATGAGAATTTGTTCAGCGGGAAGAAATACATATATATAAATATAGGAAAAGGCATCAGCAGCAAACACTACGAACCAAGGTTGATTTCGAATTATTTTAAACCATGATTGTACAGGACTTTTGGCTGCTGCCTGCAAACATACCAAAAAACGCCTGAGTTCAAGGTACTCCTGTGCGTCTTTAAAACCAATATTATCTTCGGCGTAAACATCTTATACTGCTGCCGATCGTTCTTATCTGACACAAAGATGAACAGCAAAACAAATAGGATTTCTTTTGTTCGCTGAATATATCAATTTTTGCTTGAAAGTGTACGAAATGTCATCGATTTCGTTTAGATTCCTGTTGCAGCGTGAACTGCACTTATCGAATGCATTATTGGCATAGGTTATGTACAAAACAATCGAGGGCAAGTTCGAATGTACCTGTAAACTCAACGACGATCTCTATACGAGATGTACTTACATAATCACTGGATTTTGCACTCGAGGACGCACTTTTTATTGGAATTCGCCGGATTTAAAGCCATTTATTTGTCACACGTAACACAAAACCTACGTCTATTAAAACAACAAATCAACACAATTTTGTCAGACAGGTGTGCCAACTCTTGCGCTGCTCAACATCAGATAAAGAACGCGAACGAAGACGTCAGGCGCACTTTGAAATTTATTTGAATTCCAACAGATACAAGTTTCTTGCAACGCCAATTCCATATATTGAACTCTACAGTATTGCATCCAATAGAAATAACACAATTACAATTGCATACATCCAAACTTAGTTACGTTGGCAAAGAAACAAATTTGAATTCAAATTTAACATTCCTTTAACATTCTACAACATTTATCCTAATTATTAATTAAAGAAGACTAGTATACATCAGTTCACAAAGTTAGGATTTTAACAAGTTTTATTTTACTTATTAATTGATCATATATAGTTTCATTATAAATATAAAATTGATATAATAATGTATGAAATATGACAAAACCATTGTGGTTTATGAAAATGTCTTGTGTAATATGTACTTAAAAGTGATAATTATGGTAATTATATTAATAAATCATCATTAAGTTAATCAAAATATTATTTGGGAGTGAAAACTTATTAATCATATGTTAATAATGGTTTCTATAATTCAATTAGATAGTATAATTTTCAGTAAAATATTTTGAATTTGAAATTGTCATTATGGATCATAAAAAGGCTCCAGGCAAACATGAGGATAAGACAGAGTTGGAAGATTACAATAAGAAAAATTTGTTGGAAAATATTATTACGAAACATGAGAAGACCCACGAGTTGCAAAAGATACAGCATTCGAATGATTCATCAAGAAGCGGCAGTTCGACCAATGTTAACTTCAGAAACCGACATCCGTACTCGATGAACGAGCAAACGCTGAGGGCGAGAAACGAATTTGTAAATAGGGGCAGGTACATAACGCAATTGTACTTAGCAGTTACAGGTTCTTGAGCAACAAAAAAATTCGCACAATTAACAACGGTTTAGTTTCAGTTTCGATGGGTGCGTTCTGCTACGGAATAGTGTTGGGATGGACGACACCGACTGTGCGCTTGGCTATGGAAAGCGAAACCATCAACGGCTTGGACACATACGCGAACATAGCGAGTCTTATTCCACTGGGATGTTGCATTGGCGGATTATTCTTCAATTTACTATGTCAGCAAAAGGGCCCGAAGAAAACGATGCTCACCATAGCTCCGATTCAATTGATCATTTGGGTTCTGCTGATGTTCTTTAAAGGTTTGACGGTCAGCTGCGCTCTCCTCTTCTTGAGCAGCTTCTTCTCCGTGGGATTCATAATATGCGGCGAAGTGCTGCTTCAGGATACCGTCCACTCTTTAAATCTGCAACATCTTTACCTGATGTTTACCACAAGCACCTACGCGGGCATCACACTGACGTACGTGTGCGGCTTGATGGCTCATAAGTTGAACTACTACTACAATTACGTTTCGATAATCCTCGTCGGGCTGATGACGATCTTCCTCTTATTCTGTCACGAGAGTCCAGTTTTCCTCTACGAGAAGCATCCGGTGAAGGCGCAGAAGTCGTTGCGATTCTACAGAGGCGAGGGCAACATCTACGAAGACCTTAGGCAGATCAAGAAGGACGCGGATGCTAGGATAATAGATACGTCCGCAAAGTATCTGCTGCTCAAGAAGGTCGTTTACAGAGCCGTCTTCATTGTGCTGGCATTGAACTTCTTCCAGGCCTTCTCTGGATACTTTGCGTTCATCGCTTATGGCCTCTACATTTTCCACACGAGCAACAAGGACGTCACCGACATAGACGTCTTCGGCAAAATCCCGGACGCTCTAATTATGGGAGGGATGTACTACGTCATAGTTCTGGTATCCGTATTCACTCATTTCAAGGTGCCCTACGGCGTCAAGAAACCGCTGATTGTAAGCACGTTCTTGGTGACTTTAATGCTGTGTCTCATCGGCGGTTACCTGTACTGCTACCAGCGGAACTACGAATTTCTTCTAGGCAACAACTGGATCAGATTTGTACTGCAAGGGTTTTACATACAAGCTTACCATTGTGGATTAGGTTCGTATCCCGATGTAATAATGATGGACTACGTACCGCAACAGATCTACCCTTGGCTGAAGACCGTGGCGTTCAGCTTCCGTTGGTTTTGGGTATATCTTATGGTGCGTTTCACGCTCATCACACAGGTGAAAATTTCCGCTGCCGGAGCGGTCTGTATTCTTGGAATCGCCTCTTTCTTGGGATTCTTATTCTGCTGCTACTACGTGATAGAGAGCAAAGGAAAAACCCTCCTACAAATCCAGATGAAACTCGGAGGAAATCCTATTGGATACAGGAGCACGATGAGATCGAGAACGGCGACAGCCGCGGGTCATTCTTAAATCATATTATGTAATTACACATTTAGGATATAAAATAAATACTACATAAAATAATGATATTAATAAAGTTTCACACATACTTTTTCACTTTCTGCTTCTTAAACTTATGCAATTATCACATAAGTCATTATCATAATCTAGTATAGTCATAACAATATCTACTGCTGTTGTTATATGATCAATATTTCACTTAAGCCCGGCGAATTGTGGGCTTAACAATATGATGAAATTTCAATTAACGTTTGCATACGTATGTAGCAATATATAAAACAAACTACAAATCGATATCTACTCTTCTTTATTATTATTACAAATATGCAATGTCTCAGGTACAAATCACGTCATCCAAATAGAGAAAAAAAAATCAATTAACTTTTGTAAGAAGACACATCACTTCTTCGCAAATAGATTTACACAATTCCAAGTATGATTTGGAGTGTTTGCTTAATAAAAAATAAAATAATAACTATTAGATATAAGTATAAGATACTAATGATAAATTGTGAAACAAATCTAATTACAATATTTAAATTATTTACCTAAAAACAGCGGTTTTGATTGAGTTTTTTTTGTTACGAATATAAAACGTTCGGTTACAAATGTTTTGTACAATTTATTATCTACATAAATAAGTAATATAAAATGTAACAGTTACAGAAGTTCAAACTGGAAGTAGAGGAGCGAAAGGAAGACCTAACAGAGAAAGAAAGAAAAAAAAATCGTGTTATTTTAATATATTTATTTCAAAATTTGTGGAAGTCCAATAGCCCTACATTTTTTTTTGTTGTTGTTGTTGTTGTTGTTGCCTGTTGTGGTTGTTGTTGTTGCTGCTGCTGCTGTCTTGCTGCCGCTAATTTCTGCAGGTTTCCTTGAAAACCGGAGAACGGAAAACGGTGCATACTACTCGACCCTCACCAATATGACACAAACACCAGATTTCACTCAATCGAGAGAACTTACAAGAACTACATTAAGAGAGGATGAACCGTTTTACCCCAACACTTTTACTCTCTTTCTCTATATGTATATATATATATATATAAATCATGTTACTTCTTTATTTTTTTGCACATTTTTCTTATATTTAAAAAACGACCGTTACAAAAATATATTCACGTTAATGGTAAAACAGTGCATCCCTCGATTGCGTCCTCTTCCATTTAATGCACGTGAAAAATTGCATAATGCAGCGCTCTAGCGTAATTAAGGGGTTTTTGGGTTGGTTGTGTAATATGCACCGTTTCCAAGAGACGCATCTCGATTCGTTCGTTTACTCAAATAGCATCAAAGTTTGTAAATTTTCTTTATATATAAGTTTCATTATTCTTTGTTTTCTTTTTTGTTTTAATTATTTCTTTATTTCAATGTAACTCTCTTCTCAAAATATGGTCACTGTTAATTAGTCACAATAATATTACTAAACTCCTTTTATTATTTTATACTTTTTTTTCTTTTAATATATTTTATTTTTTTCTGGTATTTTTACTAAAAAAAAAATGCTACGTTATTATTTAAAAACAAACCTCGAACTTCGCGCACTGGCACCTCACTTTTGTTTCTTATATATTCATTTTCCTTACAAAGTTTCTAGTTTCGAAAAAAAAAAAAATGTGTCGCCTTTATTACCTCAATAATATATATTTATATTCCAACGCACGCTTGCAACAACGTGTTTATTTCAAAAAATTGTCCTTCATATATATATCATAGATTTATATATATATATAATTAATAGTAATTCTTTTATTTCCTAAGGTTTAAACATAAAAAGTTTTGGGCTATTAATTTCTGCTTTCTTTTTCCATATTTCAATTATTTATCCTCTCAATCACACCTGTGCATGCGCCGGCCATCGTCCAAAACGAACGCCCTTTGGGCTCTCTAAGAACGAAAGAACGACCAAACAAAATCAACGAGAAAACAATACCAATTGTACACTAACGTACAACTTTTATCGATACATATCCATACAAGTTAAAGGCATTTAAAAATATATTTATATATCATCACCATATATATATATATATACATCATATGTATCAAAAGAGAATTCAGGTTTGGAGGATGGCGGATCCGCATGCACTCACACGCACTCTTCAATAATGCACTTATGTATTAAAAAAATAATCATTATTAAATTTATTTTATTATTATTTTTTTTTGTTTGCGAAGGATTTTGGATGTCACAGTTGACGTATTAAAAAATAACTGAAAGAGCAGTACTTTTTGACTAATTAAAAAAAAACAATAATAATAATAATTATACATAAAACATGACGATAAAAGAAGTACAATTATAACGGTGGATAATTGCAAAACCGAAAACTAACATAGAAAATCCTTCATTCAATGCACTAAACCTAATAAATGACAAAAAATAATAAAAAAATATATATATAAGAAAGATAAGATTGATAGAAAGAGAACAATGTGTTTGAACGCAAAGCCAATGGCTGCAAAGTGCCAAAGGTTTTCTGCAGACCATCGTCCCTGTCGTTGTGTCGTTTGTTACTTGTATTTTCTTTTCCAACAAAATAATAATAATAGGAAATATGAACAACGTTTTTTTTTTGCAGGAAGAAAGAAACAATAAACGAAAGAAAAATAATGAGAGCAAGAAAAAAAAATTGATAAGCTTTTCGTGGGAGAAAAGTAAAATCGCCGAATTGTGTGTTGTGGGGGGGCTGGGAGAGATTGTGGGAGGAGATGGTTAATGCACAAACTGCGTTCAATCTGCTTACAAAGATTTTCTTCTCCCTTTGCTTTTCTCGTTTCTTTTCTTTTTTTTGTTTGTTTTGTTAAGTAGTTTTCTATACAGAGAGGACAGGCGGCCAGCGCGTTTCTATAACTTTACCCCATCATCATCATCATCATAACATTTTGATTCTCGCGTCTTCTCAATCACATCATCAAAATTACAAAAATATAAAATTATTACCTGCAATATATATATATATACACACACGAACAAAAAAAAAACATAATACGGAGAAATACAAAGTAATTAATTCGTAAACATAATAATTATAATAAGAAAAACTACGATTAATGTAATATTTAAAAAATAAAACGAAAAATAATAAGGATTATCAAACATGCACAATATATATATAAAATATCTTTCTTTGATGTCGTTTTACTATATATATAAATATATATATACTCTCTCATTAATTATTACTTTTTTTTTACAAGTTACGGTGACAAAGTTATGGAAACGCCAAATATTGTCTTGTTTTCTTTTATGCAATATTGCTTCGGCTGCGACCTTTCGTTTTATACCTTTTATTTTATTTTCTTAACTGTTTCGTTATATAACTCATCCTTTATCTTAACTATGTGATGCTTTTATTGATTGTTTGCTGGTCTGTATGTATGTTCAATTTGCTGCTGCTTTTTCTTTTTTTTATCTGAGTCGATTTCCATTCATTTTGTTGTTGTTGTTGTTGATGATGGTTTCATTTAGATTGTAATGTGTTGTGTTTGTGTACCAAAAATCCACGATATGTATAACTCTTAATCGAAACGAAATTAACATATAATGCATTGAATTGAAAAAATAAAAATAATTAGAATGACGCATTCATACATTCTGTCCCAACAGAAGCACACACGCGTCAACGACATGCTGCTTCACCCTTGATGTTAGTGGACTTCTGATGGTTCTGGCTTCGGAGCGTGGTGATTGGTTGGATCTGGTGTGCTCATTGGCTAAAAGAACAGAACGAAGAACAAGATTAGTATTGGGAAAAACATCATTATACTCTCTTAAATCTACTAACACCGTCGCCCAGTTTCTTCTTTTGAATCTTTAATGAACGATCGGAACTCTTTACTTTGGTCTCTTCCTACTTTAAACTAACTGATTTCTTCGAAACGTAGTCCCATGAAAAAAATATATAAAAACTTAAATTGCTCAATGTAAAATAATTTATTTTTACCATATTTACCAAGCGACGAAGTAATGAATCACTAATAAGCGAAATACTCAATCAAATATGAGTAATGCAATCAGGAATTTATTTGTGGGTGGTTTATAAAAAAATGTGTATTTTTGTTTAGATCGTTCATAATTACATAATAAATTAATTCAATTAACACAGTGCTTTATTTTATAATTTAAGTGATAGAAATTCAGCTATATGAATGTAATAATTAGATAGAGACATTTATTCTTGATTTCTTGATGATAAATGTTCCAATGAAAAACCTTCGATTGCTTTCGTCTGATAAACTTGATATGATAATTGGTGCGAAGGGTCCTGTGTCGAAACAAAGCTCTATTAAATATACAATTAGATAGCACTAAAAACATAATTTATTTATAAAGTTATGAATCTAACTAATATGTTGCACTTACAATTTTGTAACAGGTCTTACAATATTTAAAATATGTTTCCTTCTCCTTACTTATATTTGCATTAATTTATATACTAATTCTATAGTTTTGTTAATTTCAAGTTATAATTAAATGATTCCTTTACGTCACAAGTATTAATACAAAAAAAAGGGGAGCAAAAATTGAACTTAATATAAAACGGAAAATCAAATAGAGAGTGTACATTTTTTAACAAATGATTATCAATAGCAAAATTAAAAAATAGAAAGAAATTAAGTTTACTTATAAAGATAATGTTAATTTAGGTTGAATAGAAAACTGATCTAGTTTGTTAACGTGTTCTTGCGATACTAAACTATATAATGAAAACAAAAATCTGGATGAGAATATTGTATATAAATTTTGTTTAAATTACCAGAGCGTGGGGAGGGATGACAGGTCCTGTAGGCGGTTGCGGTTGAGGTGTCGGAGGTGCTGCACTAGGTGCCACCGTGTGAGGGGCTTCGTGGGGCGTTGTTGAATGGGCCTGCTGGACGGGAAGGGCCCCGCCTTGATAGTATCCTCCATTTACACCAGCTGGAGAAACTAAATGGATAAAAATTATTCGTAAATATGGTGGAACCAAAAGCTTTCCAGTAATGTTTATCTTTTGTTTCCTTTCCAATCTAAAGGTTAGTAGTAAGACCGTGCAGAAAGTATTTGTTAGTTGAAGCTTTGAAAAGTAATCATGGATATTGTGGTATTATGAAGTATTAAAATAAACCTCAGGAGGTAGTTAAAAAAACATCACAGTCTTATACAGCATTCATCAGAAATCCCAGGAAACAGTATATTTAATCACAAAAGTATTCAAATGGATGTTTTATTTTATACTGACTCTAATAATTTGAATATTTTAATTTTTAAATAATAAATACCAAATGTATGAAGTAGTTTCCAAATGATTAATAGATACTTATTTCTCGTAATTAATGTAATACACAAAATAACTAATATCAAATAATAATAAATAATAAGATGAAGATGTAAATGATATAGAAATATGTAAGATGAAAAATATTAATGTTTTGATATGATTATGAATATAATTGATATGTTGTATTGATTGTGAAGTGATGATGATTATATATTAGGGGATGGCAAAAAGTGGGTAAGCGCATTACCTGTACCTTCGGGGTAGGCGCCCGGTCCTAGGAAGTACTCCTTGTTGACGCAGTTCCTGAGGCACTCGGGTATGCGGCCCATGATGGCTCTCCTGATCTCCGACGCGGCCATCTCTCGGAGCTCTGTCGCGGAGGCATCGCTGTAGAAGGCCGCGTGCGGTGTGCAGAGAAGGTTGGGAGCCTCCTTCAGGGGGCCAGTGAAGACGTTGTACGGCTCATTCTCGTGGACGTCGAGGGCAGCGGCGCGGATTCGTCCCTGCTTAAGAGCGGTGGCGAGGGCGTCGTCGTCGACAAGTCCACCTCGTGCGGTGTTCACCAAGAAGGCACCGGGTCGCATCTGCTTGATGGTAAACTCGTTGATAAGATGGTGGTTGTGCTCGTTGAGGGTGCAGTGCAAGGAAACGCAGTCCGATTGGAAGAGAAGGTCCTGCAGTGTGTAGACCCGCGTCAGACCCAAACTCTTCTCTATACCATCGGGAAGGTAAGGATCATAGAAGATTACGTTGAAGCCGAAGGCCTTGGCGCGTAACGCGACCGCCGACCCGATACGGCCCAGGCCAACGATACCTAACGTATCTCCCCTAATGCGGGCGCATCCCTGAGCAGCTTCCCGCACTTGCTCCGGTCCCGTGAATTTCTTACCCTCCCGCACCATGTTGGCCAGCCAATACGTACGCCTGTACAAGTTCAGGATCAGGCACAACGTGGTGTCTGCCACCTCCTCGACACCATAGCCGGGCACATTGCAGACGGCAATACCAAGCTCTCCGGCCGCCTTCACATCGATATTATCCACCCCGGAGCCGATCCGCACGATTATGCGCAACGTTTTGAACTTCTCCAGGTCCTCCTTCGTTAAAATTATCGTGTGCCACATCAGCGCACCGACCGCCTCGTTCAGCACTTTCTCGTGGATTTCGCTTGTGCTCTGGGCGTCGCAGAACGCGACCGTCGCAACGTCCTTCAGGATGGGCATCTCTATGGAACAGTCGCGGCCGTCCAGAAGCGCGACCAAAGGACGCGACTGCATGGGCCCATTCGAGATTGGGCCACGGAGGTTGTCAACACGAGGCCTTTTTGCCATCATTTTACGCTTGTCCATTGGTTGTACTTCGAATATCACTAACTAGCCGCATGCAACGTTCTTTCGCTGCGATCACCGCCACTTGCTTTTATTATTCCTATTAATCAATCGATTAATACAGATTGCTAACTAGTATATTCCGCCAGTGAATCACTCACCAACACAACCACGTGTTGGTGCGCAAAACGAAGCCACGCTCTTCTACTACTAGGCACTACTAGGTTACACTTCGCGACTGACTGTATACTCCATTGTTGCTCATTAAGACGTCCAGTTGCTATGTGCGGAATCTGCAAATAAAGAGGACACTAATTAGTTTAGAATAGAGATAACGCAGATAAATGCCATTAAAGAGGAAGTTACCAGCGGTAAACATCGGAGCAATTGGAGTATTAGCTTGCGAGTTTCTCGGACAACTACAGTTAAACTAATTCCCAACTCGACAACGGGCGAAGTTGGCAAACTATTATTGCGCGATGTTTGGTTTAGAGGAAAGTTGAAAATGTGTTTCAGAGCAATACATATATATATAGAGAGAGTACGCCGCCGGAGAAGTTTCCAGATATTTTCATAAATTATACAACAGTTTCGACTCCGGTTGAGCAGCGTCGGGGCCGGTCGAAAGTCGACGAGAACAACGCCAGAAATAATGAGGAACAAGACGGTTCGTCGGACATGCACATTATCAAATCTTCAAACTTTACGACATTACCATCTTCCCGTTAATCACGGGCCTCTGGGAAGTTAAATGATGCGGCCCCGCCGACTGGAATCCGACAAACCCAACGGAAAGTAAGAAGGAGAGAATCCTCTCATCCTCGTCCATCGTCAGAGTGGGTCGGGACTCCTCCGGCTGGATTCCCTCCTCTAATCGATAAACTTCGCCAAGAAGAATTCAAGCGCGCGTTGTTCGCGTGTATTTCCACTCTCCACTGGCACACAAATATCTCCTTCCTCTCCTCATTCCTTTCCAACTTTCCAACTCAACCCAAATCATTCATCACTAACACACAATTATTCTAATACATTCAAAACTTCCCGTCCGCATTTATCAACATCTCCCAAGATCATTACCATAAATACATAAATTGATAGATTATAAATTCCCCAATTAGCTTCGATACAAATTGATGTATTACGACCCCCAGGAATTCCCCAGAGCGAAAACTCATCCCACCCCCCGCAACGGTAAAACCCTTCCGATCATCCTCCACGCAAATTGCAAAAAGCCCCTGGAATAATATTCCCGGCGAAACTTTGTTAATCCCTCCGCTTTTATTCCGACAACAGTTTAGCGAGTTTATACGAGAAACAGTTGAAACTCGAAACTAAATATACATATATATATATATATATACATGATGGTGTTGCCAGAAGTTGAATTGATTCCGCCAGAGACGAGTATACCCTATACATAGGATGGATATATGTATGTGCATGCTATGCTGTAAACACTCAATACTGTACTCCTCGTCTTCCATTTCTCTCATCAGCACGTGCCAACTCATGATGCCATCCCACTCCCTCAGCGCCATTGAAGATCCAGCCCTTGCAGCACTTCTCTCGCCCCCTTCTAGCGTGATCTCAGTCTACGTTTTGCCGCTGGACATCGCGGTCAATCAATAAATACCTGCTGCATCTCGCTCGGATTCCATCCAGTTAACAACACACCGGCTACTAACTTACTCTCCTCCTGTGTGCCCAACACCATGTAATAAACTGCACACAAAACGGCCGACGTCCAATAAACGACACACAATTGCGAATTTTACAATATTCAATTCAATCCCATCACGATTGAAATACTCTCCTGCTGCTACTGCTCCACTCTGTCTCCCTCACTCTCTCTCTCTACACTACCTATTACCCAGAACTGCCCAGTTTAAATGAACACAAACATTCCGAAATTTATGTTATCCCCTTTTTCCCAGCCTCCCGATGCACACATATACCTGGAGAGAACGTTTTTCAACAATCCCACGTAGTTCGAACATTCCAATTACAGTGGATATAAAAGAAACAGAGCAATACAAAAAAAAACCTTCATGAAAGTGATGCATTTATTGGATCTGGACATCCAATCGATACCACGCAATGCAAGGAGTAAATTTTTCAAATGCTTTTAAAACATAATATAATATTTCATAAAAATTCATATAACAAATAAGTGAATATATTATAAAGATGATGTATGTAAAATTTAAGTATAAGTAGACAGATCAATTAAAATAAAGAAAAATGATACTAAATGTTGTATAGTTGAGTATATCATTTGTTATGTGTATGCTATACAAAGTGGAGAATGCGCAGGAGAATATTGATTAAAAACGTCCAATTTGATAAATGAATAAAATTGTTTTTGATGATAATGAGTTGGAAAAGTTGTTCGGTTGAAAAAAAGTTCGTTGCGTGAGCGCGATGGAAGGAAATTCGGGGACGCCTCCTACTCCACCATCACCATCACCACCACCACCGACGCCGCTCGATGGTGCGAAATAAAAGCAAAGAAGGCATTCCGTTAATTAAACTATATCAGGGCGAGATTAAACTTTGGTTGGAAAGGAGCATCGGAATGAAATACGGAGACGGAGATATAGAATATGGAATTGAACGGGACCGAGGAGGACGAAGGGTGTATTCGTGTGCATGTGTCTGAGAGAGAGAGAGCGACCGTTTTTAAAAGTCGCCCCCCGAAAAAAGTTTTTAACTAGTCTTCCCTTCCCGCCGACGCAGCAGCACAGAACTTTGCCTCGGAACTAAAGTTGTTACAAAAGTGTAAGTTTATATACTTTATGGCAAAAGTTAGTTTTAGAAGGGAGAGGAAAGTTTCGATCGATGGCAACAAAAGTTTTTAGTGTCGGGGAGAAGGCAGCATCGCCGACCGGCGAAAGGGCTTTACATTTCTACATTAATACGTATACAGTTCCACACATATATCCATATTTTTTTTTTAACTTCCATCATATGCATGCATCGTTTCTTTTTTAAATTGTTTTCACCATCAATTGTTCAACGCTGCAGACTACTTAATTTACGGATGGTAGATATGCATTTTCGCCGTTTCCATCTGCCCCAATCCATAAACGCACTCGGGAAATTACAGTTCCCTCGACCCATTTCAAATACACACATACATCTTCCCCTGCATTTTCTGATTACAATCCCACCTAAGCAACGAAAGAAAGCACTTTCAATCCACATCTTTTGCATTCATGTAGCTCTAAATCCTGAGAACGGAGAGGATGATGTAATTGTTGCGATAACAATGAAACTGCTTCTAACAGAGCTCCCTCGATTGCTATACACGTTCTGACAATTAGCAATCAAAGAAGAACAACAATGTTTCTTCAAATTTCACCGTTAAATGCAATACAATGCGATCTAAGACAATGCTTTTAATTAAATATATAGATATAGGTATTTGTTATTATTTATAGATGAAATGTAATCATAACATAATAATATGATTTATTAATACATGACGGATAATACAAACACTATTAGCAATGAGAAAACAGCTTCATTAGAGGTAAACCTATTAGGGTTGAAGACCAATAAGGCCCATTCATATTCATACAGCGCGCATCCATTGTGTTGCAAAGAAGGAAGGATGGAGAAACGAGCGAGGGGATATAATTTGTACCAAGAAAGCTTCATGGTCAATTTAAGCCTCGATGGCAGTCGTTTGTTGGATGAATCGGCTTCTTAAATCACACAAACAGTATGTTTACAGTAATTACCAAGTAAATTACGAGCGAAATGATTTGCCATTACTTTATTTGTGTATGCGACCGGTAAGTGGATTGCTCCGTCAATAAATAGACTAGTCTTGACCTTGAGGAAGGGGTGGAGAGACACCATCTTCGCTATCCAAGTTGAGGAGGAAGATCGAATAAAGCCACGAATAACAAATAACCCCATGGTTGTAAATCGAAGTAGTGGATAAATATATATACGTACGTGAGGTAATAACGAATAGAAAATGAAAAACGAAACGTGGAGAAAAGTGGTGGTTGCGCAACGCTCAAATGTGGGACATTACCATTGGAGCAGACAATGCCGGACCATGCAAATCCATTCACTTAAATATTTACAACAATCGTTTTTCCGTTCACTCGGCTTCCGAATGCACGAACAACCGACCACATCAGAAATAGTGAAAATGCAGTTTTATCTAATTATTTACTATATACATTGCGAATTTCCCGCCAGAAAACGCTCGTTACTTCCGAACGAATTAACGCACACCCAATTACGCAATTACGCATCAAACAATAATGATACGCATACTACATACAAATGCGTGGACGATAAATTAAAATCGCGCTCTCCATAAATCCTATTTATATCCCAATTAAAGCGCGGCGATAAGTTGAAATTTGTAATCCATTCCGAATCGCGAGGAGCAGCGTAACTTTGTTGCGTAAGTCTCGAGGATACAATCCGCGGATCGCGTTAAATCTTTCGCGCCGCGGATTCCTCTCAAAGACTTAACAACTTCGATGGAAGAAGCTGCGTACCCCATTCACACGCCACATACTAATTTCGAGGAGGTTGTTTATAGCGAGGAGAACTGACACAAGAAGGCGGAGGAGCGCTCGGAATTTTTCCATTTCGAGGAAAACTATTTATAGGCTAAAAATAAAACAAATCGGAAATTCCTTTTGGACGACACGAAAATACAGTTTGATTTATCGAGTTGTTTGTAGTTGTGTGCTTTTTTTTATCAATACTCAAAGGTCAATAGGGCCACTAGGATAAAACACTGAACATTAAAAGGATGTCTTTGATGTTTGTACTAGACCTTCTCTATCGCTTGCATCATCTAAGAGATGACCAATAAAATGAAATACTCAATACAACATCAAATGCAATTCATAAAATAAACAATTAACCAGTGGCGTACGTTTATTTCAATGTTGCTGTTCCTGTAAATATGACTTCGTTGCATAACAAGTGTGACGGGGATTACGCTGCACGCAAGCATAGCATAATTGCATGTTGTTTTTAAATGCAAAAATAATGCGCTACTCGTAGAAAGACATAAATAGCGGTGGAACACGTGAATGCAGAACACAACAGCTTTCGAGTACTTTTCAATTATCCCAATTACTTTCAGCAACTTTTCAGCCCTCGTGATGTGGGTTTCTGGTTCGTTCCTTGGAGCGCTGTGCATGTTAAGTTCGAGCATAAAGCCTCCGACGAGGCATAATAATAGTAAAAACAGGAGAAGCGAAAATGAAAAGATGTTCGTAATAAAGTCTCCTCCATCAGTTTGAAGGGGGAATCGTAAAATATTTAGCTAGATCGACATTTCTTATTCCTACTAAGAGTTACAGTAATAATTCATGATATATATCTGAGGTTCTTTCTTTTTTTTTCCTCTCGTTCGATCAATATTTGGAACACTTTACATGAGGCAATAGCAGAAAGAGAAATATACTGAATTGCTACATTCGATTGCTGTTTCAAAATTTGGAAAGCTTTATGAATCGTAACAAAATAATGTTTCGTATTTCGACATTTCTTAATAAAAACAAAAACTTCTTCCTTTGTTGTCCTTTTATTAATTCAGACCCAGCGTTACAAATTTCGTCGACTGTAATACTAAAAACCCGCCCAAAGTCGATAATGAAAAGGCTAGTATTTAATGGTATTTCAGGAATATGAGAGGCATAAAAGGAGATCAGCAGTAAAGTTATCAGTAGGAGAATCGTAAAATATTTAGTTAAGTCGGTGGTTTTTCTCGGAGGCTTTCGGACATTAGAGTCCACCATCCGCCATAAACAAAGCTTTGCGCGATTTCCAAATGCCGCAGCGTCCAAGTTATTACAGCCATTAAAATGATCTCGTAACTTCCACTTAGAGATGCCGAATTGCATCGATCGGAAATCCCGAGGCAACTTTCCATATCAAACTGTTACCGAACTCCGATCCATTGTTGTTATGGAATTTTCGATTCAATGTCAAAAATGCAGTACAATTCCATATTAAAAAGATTATTAAAACGTTAATGCATTTCCGCAATTTGGAAAATCCATATCCATTTTACGTTCATTTAAATGAATATTTTAATCGGTTTTGCATAAATGCTAATGAGCAAACAATATTACATAGCTGCACCGTTTATAGGATGTTCACAATATTTGTTATAAATGCATAGTTTTAAATGATCAATTAATATTATTTAATATATTTACATTAGCAGGCAAATTAATATATGCTGACCTGCCAACATAAAGTGGGTTACACGCGATCTCAATTACTAACAGTTTTGTTAGTATATATTTTCAGAATTAATGAAGACTTTTTACACCACTAAAACCTACATATATAATACAATTATTTGAAATGCGTGTTTTCAAGTTAATAGCTAAATTATTATAGTATGTATCTATATAACTGCTACTTCATAGTTTCTTCTATAAGTTATTTTGTTAATGATTCTATTTCGTTGAGTATATCATTACAATATAAAGAACTATCGAAAAAATATGAAAAGGCAAAAGTTTGCTATCCAAATTGGAGTTCCGGATTTTGGAAGCCCCGAGGAGTTAAAGCTGTCGGATTTGAGTTAAAGCAGATTCAGTCGTGGGGGAGGATGAGGGAAGGCACGACCCAGAAACGTTTATGAGGTTATAATATTGTAATAACATCAATGGAGAATCGATAATTTCGTGCTCGACGCTAAACAAAACAAACAATAAAACAGGGGGTGGACGCATTAGTCCTGCGGGGGTGCGTGGTGTGTGCGAGCGTTCAACGAAAGAGTGAAAGCCCTGGAGGGGGGTGGGACGCTCGCAGATTAAAAGCGGATTATCGCACCCAATTTTCACAGTTAATAAATTTTCCAATCCCGCATAATACGGGTGCACAACAACACTGCGAGGCCGGATCACGTTAATTGGCAAACCCCGAAATTGCCGCACGCAATCAACGCAAATTGCTTATTACGTAACGGCCGCCCCCGGGAGGTGTTGACAAAACACGGCAGCTGCTGTTGCTGCAACAACAACAATAACAACAACAATAACAAAATCGACAACAAAAACTGCTGCAGACCATAATTAAAGCGGCAGTCAACGATCCGATTTGTAGTCTTCCGAAGCTGGAAAGTGAAAGTATGGAAATACGCAAATGCGCGCTCGATTCCGACTGAACAAAGCGCCCCCGCCGCCCCTATTTTATCAACGGCGCCAGCGTACTACGCCAATACTGCGAGTACACACAAACAGCGCGAAGCCGCAAGCTTTAATAGTTTGTAATTTCGATTTCGGATTCGCTTAAATTTGCAATCACATTTTCAAAACAAAAGCTTCTGCGAATAAACCTCCCCTTTCAACCACCCACATCATCCAAATCGAAACACACACAAAAAAGAGGTTATTTAAAAACAAAAAACGATGCGTGCCAACCGCATTTCAAACAAATGGGATTATATACACACATACATCCATCACAATAATAGGTTTTTGGACTATACATGCTTCATTTACGTAAGCGAAAACATTACATACAAAGTGATTCACAAAAAAAAATGCATTTTTGATAGTTTTTAGTAATTAAATTACTATTTGTATCAACAACACAAGGATGTATTATGTAACAAACTGTATTTAATTTAAGACTATAAGAATTTCTATAAGATATTAAACGGGAAACAATGAGACGAGATAAAATGCTGCGTTTCAGAAGTTTAAAGCTGTCAATTAAAAGAATAATGTTTGAAAGAAAAAATTGTTGCGCCAAGTTTTAAATGAAGTTTGAAAATTAATTTCCAATTTAATTGAAGGAAGCGACACTCTGGAACAAAAGAAACATAAGGAAAGGGGAGGATAAACGGAAAAAAAAAGTTTTGTCGAGAGTTTGATAAAAAGAAAGAAGAGGAAATATGTACGTAAGTTCATTAGAAACAACAAAGAAAGTGCAATTAAAAGATTTACTGTATTTTTAATTACACCGGGAATTTGGGAACTTTACTCGGAGGAGGAGGAGGCGCACACGACTTGCGGGATAAGTTTTAACAAACCCCCGTGTATTTAATCAGAGACGGCGGAGGGTGGCTGGAGACGTGCCCTCCCCTTCACCTCGCGACCTACAAATGCCAGCAAACTCCCCACTCATCCTTGCTAGAAGATGCGCTTTCGAAGAGAATCACCATCGAACACTTTCGACAGTTGCGAACTATAAATAAGTGGCGGAAACACATCCAAGGTCGATGGCCTTTTTGTTACGTAAGTCTCGATAAAAGCATTACTATTGCATATGCGATAAAACGCATACAATTATAACTGCAAGCACGTAAAGCACTTGTACAATCGCATCAGACGTATAAGTAAAATTTATTGGAAACGGTAGTAAAACGCGGGAATTACATAACTAATAGACGATTACCATTTCAACTGTAAACCACAAAAAAAATAGTTTCTTCTACAAACTATTACATCTATTACACTAAACTTTAACTGAAACTGAAGCAGATATTGTTACAAGAATGATAAAAAAAATGGCAGAGTGGAATGCCCTCTCCCACCCTTGCGCCGAATTCAAATGCGATTTTAGCATTTCAGTAGCGCATCCAGAAGTTTATAATTCCGGGGGAAAACTGAACTCATCAGATAAATCAAATCGCTTGATTCCAAACCCGAACCCTTCGAACCTCCCCCTCAATAATCCCGAATGCTCCGTGAAATAATAATTTCCGTTCGGAGAGATACAAATTCCAACCTCCGCAGAAATAAAATTTACCTATACAACCGTAACATCTTTTCATTCGCAATATTTAGAGAAACATTTATGTTATGAACACTCCTAGATGTATCAATTTATTCTGAAATAAATGAAAAAGAGAAAAAAACAGACAGAACGAATGTATGCAAATTAATTAATTAATAAACCGGTAAATATTTGAGCAAGGAAAGGAAAAGCCCTCAAGGTTATTAAACGTAATTACGATACACAATAAAAGTTGACTTGCATATTTACTGCACCATCTTTTCTCCACAACTTTGCATCAGCAAACAAATTCACTTATTTGCACAAAAATATGATGTACAATACACATGCGTCTCGTGCAATCTCCAATTAAACTCTATTGTCTATAGTAACGTGTTATTGTTATTCTGTAAAGTTCAGTTTACTCCCCCACGAAGAAAGTTAATCAATGAAGTTATTCAATTTTGGTAAACACAAATTTATTATTAAACGCCAGGTTTACGTAACCCGTCCTTCCTTTGCGTGAAGTTTACGCTCCTCTCGACAGAAAGATAAACCCGAACTTAAACCGCCCCCCCACAGTCTCTACTACTTCTCATCGTCCCTCCTCCTTCCTCCTCTCTTCCTTTCGCTAGCAGTTCGTAACATTAAGTAATCAATCTCTTTGGATTCGACCCATCCCACAAAGTTCTCGAAATAAAATTTAAAAAAAGCAGAACAAAACAACAGCAATTCGTTCAATTAAAAAGAGGCCTTTTTAATATTTATGAAAAGTTTCGGGTAATAAAGTAAGCTGCGAATTATTCGGGTTGATTTGAATAATTCGACGATAAAATAAAACACTTTGGGACGTATACATGTACAGAGAGAGAATACGGCAGAGGGGCGGCGGCGCCTACGAACCGCCCCCAGCCACTGCCGCCCCTCGCGCGCAATTTTTCACCATTTATTTGCGAAGTTCGGAAGCAAAAGTTTTCGTCAACACCCATTTAAAAACAACCGATCCGGAGCCATTTTATCACATCACCCCCGCAGCGAAAAGCCCCGAGCCTTAAAACAAAATAACAGACGACCGAAAACTTCTTCGGACTTCTTCCTTCCACTATTTTTTTTCTTTGATATTCGCGCACACACATCAACTATTAGACTCTTGACAGAGCGAAACTCCAGTTTCGTTCTTGGTTTCAATTACAAGTTAAATCTTTTTAAGAATTCACAGTACAAAAAGTTCTTTCTGTTATTCATTAAATTGTATTTACCTGGCTGTAAATGCATTATCACAAAGATCGATTTACAATATATCACATAACATTAATCAGTAAATTATGGATACGCACGTAACAATCAGCACTCTTACAGGTGTAAATCAATACATTCTGCAAGCTCTGTTATTGGAATAACATTTGCACAGTCACAATTAGTGAGCCTTTTGATAATTTAATGGAATAATAATGACCAGGTACGGATCACGCAGCAATAATTACATCTATAAATTCATAATGTTCACGTACAAAGGACATACATAGTATTAATTAGTCAATTGTAAAATTAATTCAAAAATATTAGTAATTACTGTGAATATGCACAATATTAATCTACAGGTAGATCGAGTAAATTTCAAACTAATGCTTCAACAATTTTGCAAGATCTCATCCACATGACGAATTATAATTAAAAGTTATTATAAGATGTTTTAAATATAACTATGATATGATGAAAAAAAAGACGATTACTCGAGCAAATCAATGAAAACAACAGCAATGTTAATATGAAGCAGTATATCGATTATTTATAGACCAGATTGATTATGAGCAATGTATTTATAAACAAACTAGTGTAGAGCGAGAGGAAATGTAATTAAATTTGAAACAACTGTTTTGCCATTCCAAATGATAGATAAATGAATATTGATAGTAATGGTATCGAAACGTTCATAAATATTTTCGTACCGAAAAACGGGAATCGGTAAATAAACACGAGCGTGAATAATCAACGTCCAGTGCAAAGTTTCATAAGCATTTTGATCATGTAACACACGGGGCAAATATATATATATTCATATACAAAACAAAAATAAAATAAATAAATTTAAAAAAAAATGGTTGCAATCAACGAAATGTTGTTTTCGGTCCGGGGGATGACTTTTAAACTTGGAAGAGCAGCTTTAAAAGTTACTACACACAATATAATTCAGTTTATTATAGAATATCACGTAGAAAGGGGGGATGAATTTAGCCGGTTTAAGCGGGCGTCTGAGGTCGAATGTCATCGATCCACGTTCCTCCTTGACACCCTCCACCATGCATACACATTGTTCGCATACAGTGTTTAAACTTTGATATACAGGGTGTTACCAGCTTATATTTTTACTTCTGCACATATTTATTTACTCCTCAATTTATAATTGCTTAAACTGTCGCAACAAAATAAGTATAGATTGTTACTTAAAAAAAAGTACGAGATGAATGAATGTATATGACTTAGAGATGTTGATTTTTGAAGTAGATGATTGTAACAAAAAGGGAAGGTTTGAAATGAAATATGTCACCCTGTATAAGGATGAATGCAGAGAGAACTCCGAAAATAGACCGGCCTTTAAGTATGGAATCGAGCGAGAGGACGTAAAGAGGCGGGCGGGGGGTGGGGGGCGATTTGCGGACGCCAGAAATAACAGAGGGGTGGATGCGGGGGCGGCTGATATATTAATTAGACATTGAATTGATTAAATTCAAACATGGATGCTTTAATTACTGTACGTGGATCTGGAGAGCTGCTGCCTGCTGGCGCGCTCTGGTGCGGCGACAGCAGTGGCGGCATTATTAAATATCCACTCGCCGACTCCCCACAACCACCCACCAAACTCGCAAACAAACGGACTAGAGCCGCCTCCCCGTCGTCCTCTTTACCAACTTAAATATTAATTAAAAGGCCCCATCTAATTAACCCCATCGAACGGTTTTGTACACACACACACACATTACAACTATACAAACTACAATAAGAACGCGCCACTCGGACGGCGTTAATTGATGGGATTAAAACGAATTCAAAGCACGAAATTGAACGTGTTACCGCCCGTCGAATTCACAAATGCAAATATTAAATCCCAAAAATACAGGGGGGTCCTTATCCGCTTAACTAAACAACCGAACGCAATTCGTTATTACTCTAAATAAATGCTATCAAAGCTTAATAACATTCCCTCTAATGTCACAAGCTATCATTGATCATTCTTTCCAATTAGTCGCAATTTCTTTTTTACTTCATACGTATTTATGTAATGTCACCTATAAAATGAATAATTATAATTAATTATGTACCATTATAATGTGTGATTAGCTAAATACTAGTACGGATAACTACACTGATTCGAAGTATAGTTTGGAGAAAAACAAATAGAAGTTTATATAAAGATAGAAGCAATTAAATATATAAGTGGGTCAGTACGGCTTTATAACTGAGTCGGTTGGTACTTAAACAATACTTTCCCCATTCAGGCTACATGAGTTTTCAGTTAAGTTGAAGAAGCAAAGCGCAAAATGAAACGTTCCTAATTCGCTTTGCTCTGTTTTGAAGCGGATCCGCGATTCGAAGGCGGATGCTTTCCTCTGGAGCTCAGCATTCGATTTAATTAGAAAACACGTCGCACGGGGAAAACAAAGGCACGCATCTGACAGCATCCCCCATTCAGCGCAAAACCTATCAACGTTTCGCTTTCAATAATGTCTTGTCTCGTTTTGTTCCGAGTCATCCCTCCCCAACCGGCATCGACGATTGTTTATATTATACTACACATAGAATATACACATGCATGCATATTTCTCCCAAATCATGGGAAGTTTTCCGACGCCGTTCCGTGCGCTCGCAAGTTATATGGAAATTTTTCCGACGCCGGCGACGCCGCCACCTCCTCCCTTCCTCCAACCCTCGCCTTTTATTTCCGTCGCCAGTTCATTTTCGATTTCGTTGCAATCGTAGAAAGTAACTTTATTATCCCCCCCGATCCGTACACCTTTTATTTATTATAATGGCCCTGTCAACAGGTTCTCATTTCTTTTATAATCGCGTGGAGCTGCAACACTCGTTCTCATTGTACACTTATATATAACCACTTTCCCCCCCATTTCCAATCGATACCCACATAAGCGTCAACTCGATTTTTTTTTCCATTACTATTTTATTACCCTTGTGCAACCTTTCGGAGTTTCAAATTAAAAAGGAATCCAAAGAACAAAAATGGAAAACTTTGAATCTATCACCATCGACGAACTGGGCCGCATTCTGCTCGATGAGCAAATACAAATCTAATCAGACTAATGGCAATTAGGTCATAACTCAGGCGTAGTTACTACCGAATCTCCATATCCTCAAAGTAAATTAGGATATAGTTCGGGGAGCAGCAGCTCTAATAACTTTCCATGCTACAGTTTCAACATTACTTTCAGGAGAAAAACTCGACCTTTTTTGTCTCTCGACATTACACGGAGGGTCCGAACCCAGCAACAAACACAAGAAGTAATGCTATAAAACTAACGAAACATGTAGCAAAATTGCAAATGTACACTAGAGTAAAAATATTGGGCATGACATCTAAATCTTGGAGTAACGACACGTAAGTTAATTAAGTTATTTATCACATCTTGGAACCAGTTATGATAACCGGTGGAATAATTTTCTTTAATTTTATTTACGAACGGTTTTTGCGGCGTCTCCAATTACTGGTAATTGCAGATCCGTTTAATTAAATGCGAAACTGTAACGTCCTAATTATATTCCGAACGGGAAAGTTCGAAATATAACATAAATATGGTAAATGCGAGCCAAGAGCGCGTCGCCGTCTAAGTAATTGCCGACATAGTTTTGGAAATACAAATATTTGTCGGCTTTCATCAATTCATCATCGCCCGACGCGGAATTCGCCTTAATTGTTCCCATTTATTACAAAACACCATTATTTAAACCGAATCCCGAACTCAAACAACGGGAAAGTGAATTTTACTTAATTGCATTAGCATTGCATGATAGAGGTCGCAACGCGCAACGATTGTTGTATAGAGATGGATAGTAAGGTATTTGAGTAAGGGATATAACAACCGAGATATCAGCAAGCCCAAATACACTATCCTTGAGTAAAGCGGCTTTAAACTTGTTTCCAAGTTTGTTAATTATAAAATTAATTGAAATATATATATTACAGGAGTATCTATAAAGTTGATTCATTGTTCACGACGTTGATAGTTTTAAAAAATGCTTAACAGATTTGTAAATTCCGAACATTAATTAATGAAGAAAACTAAATGCGAACAATCGGAGGCACGAGCTGTATTAATCGTAAATCTTCAAGTAATTGTGCAATACGTCTTGAGATTAATAACTTGAAGGAAGGGTGGGCGGAATTTCATATTCAACTGGTAAAATAGCATGTAAAATGTCATGAATTTCATTCCTTCGCTAAGTTCAAGAGGTCGATGGGGAGGTTCTTCTCTACCCCCGCGCCGACCTTCCTTTTCATATTTTTTTTTTGAACCGCCTCCGCGACTTTTCGCCGTCCCCAAATCTAATCCGAGTTTAATTCGGTCCGTAAAAGTTTGATGAAATATGTATCAAAGTCGAATGCATTTTTAATGATTATCTTCTTATATATATATATATATATATATATATAGATATAACCGACGGAAAACAATTAAACTTTTTTTCTGTTTTGTTCTCTCCCCCGCAGTGAAAGAGGGTGGCGTCGGTCGAAGGAGGCGCTTTCTCCTCGCGCGCGCCAATGTGTGCTGGAACGGAGAAACTTCGTCGAGTTATATAACTTCGCCTCCCATACTTTAGTATAATTTTTTCCGCCACTCTTTTCTCTTCTTTTTCTTTTTTTCGTCCCGACGAATTAAAAACTTTTTTCCCCCGCCGTCTCGTGTTGCGCCGTATTTTTAGAACCCCCCCGGTAATTGCGAGGACCGAAAACGCTTTCACCCTTTTTCCACCATTGTTATTCCCACCCTACGACTCTCCTCCATCCATCCAATTCCATCGTGAAGATGTTTACACGGTGGTATGCGAAAATATTGATGAATCCGTGAAAAATCTGCTGCATCGTTGAAAAACAATCGTGCAACGAAGATTTCGTGCATCTATGTCCAAAGTCTGCTACTTTTTCTCATATATATACTTTTTTTCTATCCCCTTTTTTCTTTTATCGTACACTTTTCATCTGTCCGGACTACTGATCGGTCAGCGTTTCGAAGCCGAGGATTTCCCGCCGACTCAGCCATTGTTTATTACTCAATTATTCAAAAAAAAAAAAGAGAGAGAGAAAATGCGGCGCAAGGAAGCTTCTGGCACGAGGGTTGCTAAAAAATATATATATATATATAGAAGGGAAGAAAGAAAATAAAAAAATGCCAACGCCATTCCCGGCCAGCCCTAGTTTTTCCATCCGACGATGTACGTGTCGCATCAGCGCTTTTTCTCCACATCTAGCACAATTTTTCTACTTGCAAGAGGCAAGGCATTCCCGCGCGGTTACGCAACTCCGAAACTGATAACTATTTGCTGAAGCTGAGACTTCTTGTTTGGTCTAGTCGATTTTACTACTAGTCTTTTTGTCGTTCGGATTTCCATTATATATCACAAAATGAAAATAGTTTGAAACGCTGTTTACTCGACGTCTCTCGATTCAATGATCACTAGGAATATAAACAAGTGAATCAACAAGTTGATGATGTTGCAAATTTCGTTTTGTTTTCACCCGTCGACTCGAATTTGCACATTAATCTTTCCCCTATGTATTTCCACGTTTTATTTCGCGCTCTATACCAGTTTCCGTGCGCAAAAATCACGCGATTACGCACCGACGAAATAATACATAATCTATATGTGATAAGAGATGCATTATTGAAAAAAAAAGTACTAGTTAATACATGCTGCTAGTGACTCAAACATTCGATACATTTAATTGTAAATATTAAAAAGTTTAAAAAGTTCTCACTGAAAGTTTATAAATATTTAAGATGTGCAACAAAAATGGTACATAAACCTATCTACTTACTGATTGGACTTTTGTAATTTCAACGAATTCGATTCTATTTGCGTAACAACAAAAATAAAATGATAAGAACACGTCTCTAATCATTAAAAAATTAGTGATCAATCATTGATAACTGATTGCAAAACGAATCTTATTTAATTCCTGGTTGTAAGGAGGAAACAGCTCAGTTATTTTGTAGTGTAGGAAACGCGTTACGCAATTTGCAAATTCATTCGTGTTTAAAAAAGAAGCTAAACATTGCGACAATGGGCCGACTTACTAATCGGAACGTCTTGGCCTCTTTGCATCGATATATACGAATCGAAGTGCAATACCCATTACTTCCAAAGCTCCGGCTACAAATCCTCTGTATATTACGTACGCCGACCATTACAGACAACTGCCCCGATTATTATTATCGAGCGACTGAAGCTACTACCTCTCTCCATACTCCTCTGGTTCGTCTCGTCCAACTCCACAAATAAATTGAATTAACTTCGGACTCACCTGGAACAGCAAAACAAAAAAAAAAGAGAAATTAGATAAAAATCGTGTTGCATCAGAGGAACATAATGTTGCGGTATTGGCGTCTGGCAAATATTAACACAGCCACGTATTTATTTTATATTACGTCTCTCTCCCTTTTTCTTTCGTTGCAGCCGCACCGAAAATTCCGCAAAGCCGAACAATTTTTGGTATTTAATCTAACCTGAATACAAAAGTCAACAAACCCGAAAACCAAACATTAGATAAGCGCGCCGCTTCGTGTTTTTTTTTTCTACTCCTAGAAAAATCGATTTTTACAGCTTTCAGCGAAAAAGTGTCCCTATGTTGCGTAACGATCTCCGAAATTCGCGCGCTCTGACTCATTCCAATGATAATCTTTAATGCGTTTTAACAACATTCACTCATATTCTAAAGCAGATAAGCGTTGTGTAAGCAAATATACTTTAAATAGAGAATATGAAGACTGGAAATGGAAGTGAATTAAGTGAATGGAACACACAAAAAAAATTAATAAAAACGTGGAGGAAATGATGTTTATTCCTTCCGCCTCCTTTGCAGTCCATTACAATTACTCAAGAAGTAATTTTCTTTCTTCATAATTAATCATGGCTGAAAAGGGAAGACCGTGAAAGGTGGCACTCGATAAAAGCGACGAAACGAAACGTTTCAGGAACCATCAAATAATCATCACTCATTTAAAACTTGAAACGTAAAAGTTTATTCGCAGGGATGTAAATAAACTTCTGCATTAACACTCACGAAGTTATGGAGGAATCAGAAATCTGGTGTATCTACGCAAATTCGATCTGAATCATTCGAAGACTGTAACCTTTCTGCTTCAAACAATTGTTCTCAATTATTGTAGACTGCATTCATTAATATTCACAAAGTTTATAAATATATTGTGCAAGTATATAGAAACTAGTTCAGTTGTCTTCAATATATAAAACTAATAATTAAAATATTCTGACGCAAAATGTATTTTCATTATGATCAATTTAAATTGACTATTAATCACATATCAACTTTGCATTTGCTTAATAGTTTCACGGAAACAATGATTCAATAGAATTGCATAAAATATAGAATTACATAAGGAAATTAATACTAGTATCTGTCTTGTATTCGCAATTCTTAGCAGTTTTTTTTTTGAGTCACTTCCGATTAACATATAACAAGCCACAAATGTACGCACAACCTTACGTAACTTATTTATCATAATCACTGCAAGATTAATTGAGTTTGCGCAAATTATAATATTTTACGTTATCTTCTCCCATTTTTGTATTTCTTTTTGTTTGTTCAGAAAGTTTGGACGTTTAGATATTCAAGTCGGAAACTTCCAGCGGGCCGGATTTTCTGATTAATTAAACGACGGTAAACTCAATTAAAACCGCAGATTAATTAGTTTAATCATTAATAGATGAGATGGAGCAGTTTTTTTTTTCGTTGTCAGTTCAATATTAACGGTTGTTAAAATCGATATAATCCATGTAACAAATTAAAATTATTATGAGGTAAAACCACTTAGCGAAATTAAATAATAATATTTGCCGTAACTCAATGTTCGCAAACATGCATAATAGGCAACTTTTCAAACTTTTATTATTAGCAACTCATTTCCATTCCCATATTACTTGGTATCAACGAGAAACAAATATTAATTACGAACGCACCTTTAGCGGAAGAAAGCAAAAGAAAATACATTTGGAGATATCCATACGAAAAAAAGGTCACTATGACCCGATCCGGAGAGAGGACAATGTGTCTACTAATATTTTTTTTATGTGCTGCTTTCACATTTGGAGGATCCGATACGCATTGGAAACGTGAAAACATTTGTACAAAGAAACAACGGAAGAAGAACTTCGTAGCTAACAAATTGAACGTAATGCATTTTTAATGAGAACAAATTTATACAGACTACATTTACAGGTAAATATATTTTAAATAATAATTACGTAATTCATCCACGTCTCTTCGCTCTTCCATTCATTATGCAAAGATAAAATACTGCGTTTTAACAAAGAAATTCTACTTGTCCAATTACCTAATTTAATAAACTACTACTTGTTAAGTATGTTTACAAGTGCAGCGTAATATATATTATTAATATATGGTGTTGTCGTTATCAAACATAAAATACTGACGTAAACTAGATATTTAAATCAAATATTTAAATACTTGAAATCAGTTGATGTGCAAATTAAAAAACGTATCGCATTTGCTAACATCAGCAAAATCTGATTTCGATCCGCCAAGGATTGACCTAGTAACACTCACGCAGATCTTTGGCTGAGACAGCTGAACGCAATAAATATTGATCCAAATAATAAATCGTAGATACTTCCGCGTCTGGATATTACCAACAACCTCGGCCAGTCCCCGATAAATTACTATTTATCTTCACAGGTTAAGGTTTCTATTGTATAACAGGTTTGATATCAATCATTGAATAGATAAGATAGATGTAGCAACTGCGTTTTCATCTGCTTTTTTCCTCAATGTTACCTTAATACATTCTTTATTTGAAGACTGTATATAATTTGAAGTACATTCAAATCTGACAGCTTATTAGTTTACTAACTATATAGTTAGGAATATGAATTGATGTTTGTTTATAAGATATGAAATCATTGCAAATTAAGTACGTAAGTCGTGGTAAGATCTATTAAGTATGCTGACTACGTCAACAGTTACAGGAGTCTGGTGAGGCCAATCACCTTGTTCTCGTCTGGCCAAGTCAGTCAATGAATAAGGTTGTATTCAAGTCGTGTCATCAAGTCTAATCGGCGTGTCCACGTCTGCCGCCATCTCTCCGATCTCTGATGATCAGAAGAGTTAAACTAGTGTAGTCCTATGACCTAAACCATATCCGGCGATGGTTTTGGCGGCAATAAGGCCATCGTCGGGGTGCATATAAGGCAGTGACCGGACGCGGAGGCGGCGTCTCAGGATCAAAGCTAGTTAGTTCGCAATGCGAGGTGCGAGGAGACGGTTTCTAAATTGGCGTTCGCGCGTTCTATATTTATTCCGAGTAGTAAAAGCTCCCGTGCGCTATTCCAAAGATAAAACGATAAATAAAACTGAATGGCTGCGAGAGAGCCCGGAGAGAGAGTATACGCGCTTGGAAAAATAAATAACAGTAAGTCGTGGCAAAGTATGGAGAATGTTGCACGCCAGTTTATACAATAAACAGGTTTTCGTTTTAATCTCTATAAATATGATTTGACTATTTTTCCACGTCCTCTCAAGCAACTTAGGTCCTCTCAATGCGTGTGCGTTGTTTACATACTTTCGTTTGGAACACCTCGCTACAACTGAATCAAAGTGCGCTTTGCATCATAAGGAATGCAGGTCATTGCCGGCTCCAGCAAACCCATTCTTTCTCCTCAATCGATTCCACTTTGTACTACTCAAGCTCAAATAAATCGAGGCTCTTCATTACCAAATGAGACCCGCAAAATTGAGCCATTACCATCTCCCACAGCTAAAACAACAACAAAAAAACAAATATCCCATCACTCATCCATCCTCCCACTCACCGCGCACCTTTTAGCATTTATTTGCTAATCACTCATCAAGTCACTTTTACATATACTTTTTTCTGTTTTAATTGATTGATTTCGTGACCCACAAACGAACAATTGCCATCCCGTAATTACAAGAAAGTCGTCGTCGGTTTCTCTCAACTAAATGTATGTATGTTGTTGCGTGATCGCAAATAGAGAGAAGAACACAAAATTACATTATCTTTGTGACCTTGATTCGTTAAATCTTTGATAACGAGGATACAAGTAAAACGGTTTTCGGTGCGAGATGAACTGGAAAGTTTGGAGCTGTTGACTCATTGATTGCTACAAACTACAATCAGCTCGATATTGCTTTGAACGTTCCCGACGACGCTGCTTATTTTATTTATTTTTTCCGTTAAAATTAGACACGCTTTGGCTCGTATCGAAAAATTCTAAATTTACAGGTTTCGTTGGAAACGAAAGAAGACGTGGAACGAAAAAAGGAATAACGTAAACAGTAACCGAAAAATACGTTGTTTCGAGAAACAAATAATAAATAAGTATATTCGAAATCATATTGTGTTTGCGTTTACATAGAGCGTGGCATCATCAAGATTAAGAAAACATAATTAAACCATTATCAACTTTTTTAATTATGATAACACAATGAATTAGTAAGCAAGATAGCATCCTCTGTGAAATAATATTTAAAATTAATGAAACTCATTGTTTGTAATGCATTATCTTCAAGCATAGTATACTTTTAGATTTAAATTTATCAATGTTACCTAATGACTTCTATACTTAGATATACAAGTGCATTAACGAAAGTTTTCTATTTTGTATATTATGTGATGTTGTATTTGCTGTTTGAATGCGAATGATCAATCAAACGAATGGGTTGTATGCTCTAAGGTCATGTTAACTGTTGTTGGTGGAGGTCGAGTGAGTGCACGAAAAATATAATAATTTACATCTTTTGGAAGCCAGGTGTGCAAAATCCGACCCTCGAGCTAAAGCTCGTTCCTTTAGTTAATCCATCAGCAAACACTAATGACCAGCAGCAAACAATCCTAAAAAAATAACATAATCAGATTAAATCGATCAACGTAATAGGTAAAAAAAATCCCCCTCCGTTACCTAAGTAATTGAATTAAACTGAACTTCGAAATAACTTTCACTTTTTTCGCTCATGATTTTAAACGATTCGATTAGAGAAATTGCTCTAAACTTGTTTTCCTCTACACCACTTCGAAATATTTCGTGTCTCATATGAACACTGCATATTTGTGTTTCTTTTCGATGGTCGCGTAAATATTTGGTATATGTATAAGTAGCAATTAGTTCAAAGTCTTGCTCTTCGATGTGTCAAAGTAGAAGCCAAATGCGACTAATTTCGAGCAATTGCTGTAGATCAAAACATTGCGGCTATAAATAAGATGCTAATGTTATTGCCAAAACACAATGGACGCGATTGCTGGGCTCCAACTTTCGTTTGGGATCTTCTAAATACCTTTTTATAGATAATTTAATTGTTTACTTTGCTAATAGGTTTGTTAGAAGATGAAGCAGTGGTAAATTCACGAAGGACAGATTTGCGAAATGATTTGTAATAATGAGTGATTCAATTGGCTCGCGCATAATACAAGATTACCTCTTCAAGGTGAACGAAATTTGCATTTGAAAAAATAAAAGTAATTATCGAGCGGTTGTAGAAACGTCCATTCATAGGATCTTATTACGAAACTTATGCTTGTCGATCATCGGTTACCAGGAGGTAGCGATTCGCGAGAGAGAAAGTTAAAAAACCTTCGTGCAACAACAGTCGCACAAATTTGCATGTATGAAATGCTAATGAAAATCATTACGGCCATTCTTTCCAAATGCATTCTGCAATAATAAATTTAAAAAAAAAATGAGAAAACGAATAAATACGTTTGCAGTTTACGACTCTACGAATGGTAATCTTTAATTTACGGTCCATATTTTCAGATGCGAACAATGGACCGACGTTCTTCATCTCTTGCATAAACCAGACGCTCTATGGATGTGATGCAATTGTTTTCGCAGGAATCGTCGCATCGAGCGGGAAATGCCAGTAAAAGAGTTTCCACAACGGAAAATGATCCGAGGTTTCTTCGACGCGCATAGGTGTACTTGCTATTCCCCGATCGTAACAATAAGCGGGGAAAGTAATTTTATGTGCAAAGGTATCTCGAGGATACGTAAGCTCATTAGGTATGCGAAACGAGTTGTCGTTTTCTTCCTCTTCTTGAGTGGAAGACCAGGCAACAGGGCGGCCCGCGCGCCGTTCGAATGCATACATATATATACCTAGGTATTTTCGCGCAGAAGAAATAAATAAAAATGGAATGAGTATCACATATTTATAAGTATAAACGTTCTCCCGTCGAAATTACTTCTTGCAACTAAAAATAAATACACGCAGCCAATATCTATTTCCTGACCATACTTAACTCGATTTATATATAAATCAACCTCGACGCGAATTATTCCAACCTACCTATCCAGTTTTCTGTGAGCGCACCTTTGGCCAAGTTTTTTTTCCATTCTCTATCCACTCTCTTTCGTCCTCACTCGCACTCATTACTCTCTTTCCAAAACCGACCGAGGGGGATTAAAAACCCCCGTGCATTCACCGGAGGATGGAAAATAGAACCAAACCTACCACTTTCAACAATGATTTATTGTATATATGTACCTGAGCATTCACAGAAGAGGATATATAGAGAGAAAAAAAAAACAACAACTGGTACTAAACCGTAGAAATGGGGGAAGTTTGTCGAGTTTAATGGATTATCTGAATACGGAATACAAAATTAAGCTCCAATATGTTGCGGACCCGTTTGCCGCGACAAAAGGTAAATTGATTTATGATAATGGAACCAAAAAGGGGGAACCATTAATTTAACTAATCAAAAATTCGGTACGAACGAAAAGAAAAAGCAATGCATCTATTAACCGATCTGAAACCGGTATTGGTAATCACCTTCGGTAGTTTGTAGTAATGATCGATTGCAGTTAAACCAGTTTAGTGTATTACGCGAAGCGTCCAATTGTGATCTAGAAATGGAAGCATCTTCCTTTCCATTAGGCATTTAAAAGTATAGATCAAGGTTCAGAGCGTTTAAATACATGCAAGCAGCAGTAAGCATACTTTGCATTCATCAATTCTGCACGTTACTAAATCACCTACAACTATATTTTAAAAAAAAAATCAGCAGAACAATAGCTTCATATTAATCAGTTCAAATTGTTAATTGCTTTTTGTGCAACTCGATAATTGATTATTGTTGAGCATGTGTTGTTTTTTTTTTGTTGTTGTTCAAGCACCATTAAAGTTTACTACTCTGGTTAAAGAAGTGGCACACAATAACGATTTTCAACGCCCAGACGTAACGGCGAGATCAAATGTGGTTTCTCCCTTCGGGAAATAAAGGAGAGGAAGGATGGATGGATGGAAAAAAAATGGAAAGGAACGGCCCGAATGCGGCTTCTTCAAAATTAAGAGAAAGTCGACCCACTGAATGACAACATGAACGTGTCTGTGTAAATTACAGGCGATTTAACAAATGTAATTTCAATTGTGATAAATTATGAAAAGCAACGACCGGTTGAGCGAAAGTTCGGATCCCCGGAGATCTTTTTTACCTTCTCGTTTTGTAACGGCAATTTCTAAACTCCGTACATAATGCTCTTTTTAAAACTGTTTGTGCATGAAGATTCCACATTTCCAGAATACACATTTTATACTAATATTATAAAGTCCTTCGACGAAATATATAAAGAGGTATATTCCATCAAATAAAATAATATCTAAAACGATACACAAAATGTGCGATAGGAAACAGAATTATCAAGTTGATATAAATAATTTTATACAATTAATCAATGGAAAACGATGCGTGATAAAATACTTTAGATAAAAGTAAAAACCGTTAAATGTAAATAAATAGCAAACGTAATCTCGTATCACGTACTTTTTTTTGTCGTTGTAATTACATGTAATACAACTTTGTCGTAAAGTACATCCTACAAAGGTTATCTAAAAAATTGGAATGGTTTCGTGGAAATTCGTATAATATATGAACATTGCATTGCATCATTTCCAATTACTTTATAATTTTAAATTCGAATAGAAAAAAAAATATGTAAACTAATTACTTTAATTGATAAATAAATCATTCTTAATTAAATTACAATTATTTTTCAATTCTCATTGTTCACATTTCACATGAAACAAAAGCATTAAGTGTTTTACAAATACATTGAATAACAAATTCTTGTTTGTGTAAACAATATTAACATTTTTAATGATAATACAATCATCACAAAGAACAATTTCAATCTAATAAACACTATTAAAATGTATTTAAAAATTTCAAAACATTATTAATTTAGTAATTTAAAACATGAAGAACAAGATGAAATATTTAAAAAGTAAACTGATTATGAATTAACATGCATCAAAAATCATTTTAAAACAGCTTTGGATTTAGCTATTTTGATACATTAAACATTTGTTATTTATTTGAGCAATAAAGTAAAATTTATGTTCAACAGAAGAAATGTAAGTAGTTCTTTTAATTTCAGAGACTTTAGAAAATGCAATTGTTTTGATGTGCGGAGAATGCAAATTGGCTAAGATGCAATTTAGGTTATGTTTATATTAGTGTAATTGCAAAGCACAGATTATTGAAGAGCTGACACTGGCTAGTACGTTGGTTAGTTATTAATACATTAATTATCATTATATTGTTTTTTTTTAGTATGTAATTTACTAATAACAACTGTCAAAACAACTTATTATTTGATCTTTTCTTCAATTTATTATATATGCAAATTGTGTCATGTAATGGTAACTTATGCAGTAAAGGTGTTTTGAATTGTAGATGCAAATAGGTTATGTTTATGTTACTATAAATGTGAAGCTTCAATAATGCATGGGGTGTTGGTGTTTGTTTTGTTCTTTTCAATGAGCAAGGGTGTAGCAAGTGAAGGAGTTTCTGCAAGCCGTAGTAGTTGCAAGTGCAGAATTGGTGGAACTTTCACTTTCCACAGGCTGAAGTTTGCATGGAAAGAAAGTAAGAAATGTAATTATGGTTTGGTGATTGATTCGGAGATGGGTTTAAGGATGGATGTAAACAGCATTCTGATGGATGCACAGAGTTTGATGGCGAATGAGGTTATTTATTTGAATGGAGATGCTGGTGTTGATGGATTGGTGCATTAGGATGCAAACGCAATTGTAGGTTGGGAAATGCGAAAAGGCATGGTCGCAATGCTCGTGTCGTGGGGAGGAAAAGAGGAGAAGCGTCGTGCGTACAAAACGCCGGTAAAAACACAAACATGTTTGGCATACCGTAAAGCACGCAAACACACAACTGGTACAACAAACACACACACGCAGTATATTAACCGCCACTTTTCGACTCATCCGCTTATTTTCCGGAGGTCGGGCGAGGATCGCAGCGGCGGCGGCGGCGTCCTGGGGGCCGAACCGTGGTGGCCCGCGGGCAGCCGCCAGCCCCGGGGGCCAACGCCATCAGGAATATATACTAGAAACATGTAACTCACCTTAAATCTGTGACAGAAACAAAGACAAGCGGTGTTGTAGCCACGCTGGTATATTACAACAAGCACTGCCCTTATTCTTCCCAGGATTCACTCGTCAACACTAACTCGGCTTTCCGTACTGCACACAATTTACCCCAAACTCGATCCGAACGCACTGAATTATTATATTTTCCCTGGATTTTCGGCCACTTTTTCGTAAAATTTCCGTAGCACAGCGTCAGACAGTCACTCCATCCCCACTTCTAAACGTGAAAATGGCGGACACGGAGCACACAAACTCGTCTCCAAGCAACGTTGCCAACGACTACAGGACGCACTAAAAATCCCCAACCTAAAATCCAAATCCTAAAACCCACCAAACCACGCATCGCATTCTCTACGCATGACTCAACAACCCCCCATGTACCAATTTACCAACAATCCAAGACTTGACCACCCGCACCCCTAAACAGAAATCCCAAGAATCAGAAACAAATATCAATCACAATAGCACAACCATGAATTACAAGAAGGAAAAAAAAATATGTTACCCCTCAGCAACCATCAACCGATCCCACCCTTCAAAACTGATAAAGCGCAACAGCATTTTCAAGTTTTTATTTAATTAATTAATTAATTAATCCCGTTTGCAGTGTGGGGAATTCGCGTTCCCTGATTTCGGCAACGCCGCTAGCAACGCTTGTCCCAGTTATCAAGAAATGCACGATGGGAAATTGGCCATTACAATTTAATTGTTGTAAAGATTAGCTCCTTTCTGAAAGCTGGTGTCTGCATTGTTTACAAACTTTATCTGTTCATTATTAAGAAAGAGAAAACGACGAAAGATGAAAAGGAAAACAAAGAAACGGATAAGAATTTCGCTTTGTAATCACGTGCTTATTGTAGTATATGATAAACAGACGCTGTTGATAATTATCATTTGTTTTCAGGTTTCTTCAGAACCTAACGTTTCTTGATAATCGTTAACCGATCTGCAAGAACTTGCTTTTATGCTAGAAAAGGCACGTTTCTTCAATTCACAATTACCAGAACGTTTTTCGACCCTAACTGCATTTGCTTTATGCCTCTATACAATGCATGTAACAACTAAGGGTGCATGTTATAACAATATACATTTCGATTTTTTGAATTTGCAGAAAGTACTGGATTTGTTACAATATTTCGCTCCTAATTGGTCATAGACCACGAGGTCCTTCTGCCATGTGCATACGGTGCAATGCTGCCAGATTATATCAAGCACATTTTCCCATTAATTTACATAAAAACTAACGTTTCCAGTAATAACAAAATTTGCATACAGTTCTTATACAATAATGTTTGTTCTTTATTTAAAACTTTCTTAATTTGAAGCTTATGTCTTCATATATAAAACATTATTTGGTACTATTTTTCGTATATTAATATAATATTTTGATAAATATAGTAATTGTGTATTTATAACTTAGTATTTTTCAAAAACCAATGTTAAACTAATAGCATTTACTTTCAAGTTTCATTAAAAATTAAACATTTAAGCCTAAGTGAACAATTTGAATAGTAATTAATTTTTCACTAATCAAACATCATTTTTCAACCTGTCGGTTTTCCAAAAATTATGGGATTTATTTACCTTTTCTTAAATAAAATTTACCTGCCAATAGGTATATTTACCTGCGTCTGGCATCATTGATTGCAACGCATCTTATAGAACATAAATATGAAATATATTTCAAGCTTTGTAGAAAACTGTTTTATTTTAATTTTAAATTAAAATATTTCTTAAGTAGTTTAATAATTATAATATTATTATTGTTTAGTTGTAAATAAGTTAGTAATAAAACGAATTTAAATTGTTATTATTGCTATACAATACAACTCTTATCCGTGTTCGTTAAAACTAATTATTATATAAATAAGACTAATTAATGATAAGTAATTAACGTTTTAAATATTTAAAAAACTTTTTTCTAATATTATAGTCTTTTCAAACAACATCTAAGTATAAAAGTTGCATACAATTTGGCTTTTAATATTTTGGCGCGTATTTCATGGTACTTCTTTCGTATTGGTTATGATTATTTATCAACACAAGTTCAGCACATTTTACATGAGTTAAGTAACGATGGGAATAAATTTATTACCTGTACGTTATGGGCATTACGAAGGACACACTGATATCTGCTTCTCAGATGATGGAGAGTAAGTTTAAATTGTTAATTGTTTACTGGTATTTAATTATTTAAATTTGTTTCATTTAGTAAATTATTATCATGTGGAGCTGACGGAGAGGTGAGGATCTGGAATGGGTTTGATGATGATGACCCATTGCAAAATTGCATTGGTGAATTTGCCTTGTGCATTAAGCACAAGGGTGAGCACATCTTTGTTGGTACGAACACAAATTTGGTCCAGCAATTAACATATCCAAATGGAGATAGGAATGGAATATTAACTAGGTTTACAGCACATGTTAATCATATGTATATATCAGAAGCACATAATGTAAGATATTTTATTTAATTGTTGATAATTCATCTATTCAATTGAGTGATTAACAATGATTGTAGTGGATTGCTTTGGCGTCTGAAGACATGACTGTAAAGGTGATGGAAATAAGTACAAAGGAAACAAAAACGTTTACTATAAATGGACCACCATTGAGCGTATCGTTGTGCAAGAATTTGAAGAACTTGGCGGTCAGCTGCGGGGATGGAAAATTGAAGATCTTCAATATAGAAGACCAATCTCTAATTAAAGAAATTTCGGTAGTAGCGAAAGCCAATAGCTTTGAGAATGCCAAAGAGTTGTGTCGAATAGATTTCGACCAGAAATACAACAAATACTTCGCGTATCCAGATGGGAACAAAATCTCCATTCTCAACATATCCGATTGGAATGAAGCTTTCACCCTTAGTACAGACGCTATTGATTCCAACTATTCCTTAGTTTGTTTTTCACCTTGCGGTAATTACGTTGCAGCTTCAACTCTGGATGGTAACATTGCTGTGTGGCTTTTGCGCTCGCAAACCATCGTGGGTTTTGAAAAGCAATCTGACATAGCTATCACATCGTTAGCTTGGAATCCAAAAGGTAAACTAATTTAGCAAACTTAATACGATATTTAATATATAATGTATTATTTCAGGAAATGGTGAATTGGCATTTGCTGATGCTCAAGGAAATGTTGGGATGGCAACTAATTGCACAGAAACGGGAGCTGATGAAGATGATGGCGATATCCCGGACGAAGAAGGTGCAATAGAAGAGCAAAATTACGAAAGCGAAAATATCGATTTTGGAGATGTGCAAATCGAAGCTGAAGATGATGATGAGGATAACGAGAACGCAGTGTCTTTGGAGAAGTTGAAGAAGGAAATCATGGGACCTCTTGAACCTGAATTAGAAGCTATCGAAGCGGCAGCATCAAGATCTCCATCACCCAGAGCTCGATCTGTAACACCCGAAATACCTCTTCAACCTGCGTTTATGCCTTCTTCGACACCGGAACATCTAGACCCCAGATATATGTGCTACAATGAAGTCGGCATCATACGTTGTTACGGTTGTAATTTGGACGATGATGATGATGGTACAAGATCTATTGAGGTGGAATTCCACGACTCTCAAATTCACAGCAGCATGATGATACGCAACTACAAAGGATACACAATGGGATCTATTAGTACTGCTGCGTTAGCTGTAGCAAATAACACGTAAGTTAATTGTTTTGTGTCTGAATCAAAATCTAATGAGTTTACTTAAAGTGTGATACACGTCGTTCCATTGGGTTCATCTTCGGAAGAGTGGCACTTGGTTTTGGAAGATGACGAAGAAATCGTGTGCATAGCTGCTTCGCATAATTTGATTTGCTTAGCCACTGCTAACTATTTCGTACACGTTTCCACGATATTCGGCATCCAGAAGGCTGTGATCTCAGTGCCAGGACCAATTCTGACCATGTCCGCTATCGGAATGGTTTTAATCATCGCGTATCATTCCACTTCCACGAGGAAAGGAGATCAATGCGTTGAAACTATGCTAGTCAAATTTGAAGGTTTTTATTATTAATTATGTAAAGATTTCCATTCAATTAATTTTATTACAATCAATTTAGGAACAACCATTGAAAATCGTGATATGAAAGTAGCGCTTAAGCCAGGTTCTAAGCTTCAATGGCTTGGATTCACGGACGTCGGAACTCCAGCTATGATGGATTCAACTGGAATGGTATACTTGCACCCTCTGCAATGCAACCTGTGGATTCCGTTTTGCGATACAAAAAAACACGTACGATTCAGCTCTAATATTCCAAGCAAATAAATGTTAAACAATTTATTTTTAGCATAAAAGCCCAAGCGATGGATTTTTCATGACTGCAATATACGAAAGTCTGGGAACAATAAGAGGAATTCGATGTAAAGGCAGTTTGTACCCAGGATTCACGCCTCGTCCCACCTTGACTGAAATCGAATTCCAACCACCGTTCCTCGAAATTGGAACTGGGAAATCGCAGTACGAATCCAGCCTCTTCACCATGTCCACGTTGCAGATCGAAGGCATGGAAAAGAAATATCAAGAGATCGCATTGAAATCATTTGCTGTAATTATTTTGTTTAAATTAATTTCCTGATATATTAGTAATATATTTATTTTCAGTTGGCCATGAAAAATAATTTGGAGAAAAGGGCCGTGGAGTTTATGGAGATGCTGGGCAATCCGCAACTTTTGAATTTGGCTGTGAAATATGCTTCAAAGTTCGATAAAAGAAGACTCGTTGAGAAGTTGATGGACGTTGCTTCTAAAATCGACGCCGATGCGGATCCTCCAACCTTTAATGTAAGTTTCGAATAATTTAAAAGAAAAACAAATTAAATTTTATTATTTTTATAAAGGGTTCTTCTGTTTCAACACCGAGCACCAATGTCATCAAACCGAATAAGAAATTGTTGTTAGAATCTACAAGCAAAATCTTAAATAAATCCAAGTCGCAGGTTTCTACTCCCACACAAGGCACACCTTCAAGTTCGATGATTAACGTGAGGATAATCATTTACAATATTTGCATTTGTTTTAAATTAATGATTTTCTTATGCAGAATACTCCGTCCACCTCGATAATATCAACGCCGGGGAATATCACGTTGAGCGACATATCAATCCTTCAAGATGAGCCGAAAAATCCGTTCCTGAAGAGTCTTAAAAAAACACAGACGAGCGCCTTCAATCCGCTTAGTTTAACAGACAAATTCGCTGGCATCGAAAAAGAAAATGATTCTGTGGTAATAAGATAATTAATATTTTATTTATTTATTGTATTGTATTTAAATTGCAGAAGTCGGAAAAGAGGAAACAGCCGGATTCATCACCGAGCGAGAAGAATAAGGAGAAGCAAAGAAAATTGGATAGATTCATGTTTTCTAAGCGGAACTAAGTGTCCATTTTTTATTTATTGATATACTACTATTAATGAGTTTTAATATTTATGTTTTATAATTGCTTTGGACTTTGGTATAAACCCTTTCCGAACATCTCGATCCATACTGTACCATTGGGATATTCGTATTTTGCTAATGTTTCTCCAGTAAACGTCGTTCCATAACCAGCATACTAAAAAAAAATATATATAAAACTTATTTAAAACGCTAGAAGAAATTAACTTACCGTTGGTAACTGGTATTTAGCATTTTTTATAATGAGCGGATCCACGAAATGCTCGTGTTGTTGATCGACGTATTCTATGGTCCTACCATTCATAGTACCGGAAAGTGATATGTAATCCCACATCTGAAGATGTTGCACCATCTCGCAAAGACCGACGCCACCCGCATGCGGACACACCTTGACTCCTAATTTGTGCGCCATCAAGTATACGCTCAGTATTTCGTTGACTCCTCCGAGTCTTGCAGAATCGATCTGGCAAAACTGCATGGCATCCGCTTGAAGGAATTGTTTGAACATTACACGGTTGCAGCACATCTCTCCGGTTGCTACACCGATTCCTAGAGGTTTCATAGCTTTGGCTATAGCTTGATGACCTAGAATATCGTCCGGCGACGTCGGTTCTTCGATCCACGTTATCTTAAATCCTGCCAACTTCTTCATCCAATCGATGGCTTCCTGCACATCCCACACCTGATTTGCATCCACCATCAACTCTTTATCATCACCTATGATACTTCGCACCAACTTTAACCGCCTGATATCATCGTTCAAATCTCTTCCGACCTTCAACTTGAACGCTGTAAATCCGGCAGCTAAATATTTATGACACAACTCCTCCAGCAATTCGTTCGAATAACCCAACCAACCTGCATTAAAGTTGTCAATTATTTTTTTTTAGTTTAAATTTAGTAATTTGAAAACGTACCGACTTGCGTTGTGTATGCCGGATAACCATCTTCTTTTAATACATCCAACCGCTCATCTTTGCCCACCTTCGCATCTCTCAATATGGTTATAGCCTCTTCCCTGGTTATCACATCTGTTATATATCTAAAATCGATGGCAGCAACTAACTGTTCCGGCTCTAAATCTACCAGAAGCTGCCAAAGTGGTTTATTTAGTAACTTTGCCCATAGATCCCAAAGCGCGTTTACAATAGCCGCTACAGCTAAATGCGTGACTCCTTTCTCAGGACCAATCTGCAATAAGAACAATGCAAAACGTACTTCGAAATTATACGTGTATATTGTACCCATCTAATTTGGCTATCGCTAGTTAACGATCTCCAAAATGAACCAAAATTCTTATAAATATCCACAGTAGTTTGTCCAACAATGAGTGGAGTCAAAGATTTGATAGCAGCTACCACGATTTCCGTTCCTCTTCCCAAAGTAAATGTTAATCCATTACCCTTTTTTCCCATGGCCGTTGTGATGGTAACGTAAGCGCAAGAATAATCTGGATCGACGTGCTAAATTATACAAGATTAATCACATTTACCAATAATGAATATATTTAAATACCATTGCATCAGATCCATGGGCCCCCAAAGATGTTGGGAAACGAACATCTTTCACGTCCAACGAGACGATCTTCAAGTTTTCCGTAGTCATATTCATCTTCAGAATCAACTCTCACAACATCTACCTGCGAGTGAAGAGCGCTTTTTATATTCGTTTGCAATTTATTAGCGTTGTGCAGTTCATCACATGATTCGCAATTGTTTAATACCTGTTTATTTACATTTGCTATTTAGATAGTCTGTCGCATAACAAAAATAACGTTGATCCTGTTGATGCTGCATATGGAAAATAAATCAATATTTATCCAAAATATACTTAAATAGCGTGCTAACACGAAATCAGTATAAAAAAAATAAAAATTCCAATACGCTTCAAGTATAATTGTTATTGATGTTTCGATATTTATAAAGACAACAATAACAACGCAAAAATATATTTTAGCTAGATTCTAGGTCCGAAATGAATATAAAAGTTGATTAAAAAAATGCAATTTTAGAAGCAAAAAGGATATCATTAAAATATGATACTTACATAACCTTAATACTCAAATAGAAGTCCTTATCAACTATTTACAAAGTGTAGAGTACATACTTTTTAAACTAACTAAAATGTATTGCACATTTGAAAAATACTTTTACATAAAACATAAACTTTTATTTATTCAAGTCAAATAAGATCTTTAATTTCTATATTCAACAACAAATTAAAGATAAAAGTATATGCAGTGATATGCATTTTAAAGACAAAAATATGGCCTTTCTAACTAGGATATCATCCACTATAATCTGTGAAAAATGTCAAAGTTGAAAGTGCACTATTCTCATGTTTTATTTAATTTCAGGATAACTACACAAGCTAATTACATAATTAAATATAAATAGTAATCAGAAAACTGCCACTTGGTTTCGCTGAAATACATTAAGCATAATATTTCGATTTTGAAAAGTTCTGAAAATTTGTAGAATTTTGCGCAATTTTATTAAATAACTTTATTTTTGTTTTTTCTTAATAACTCGAAAAATAAACTACTTTTATTTACATTTTATTGCAGAATTAGGTAGGCGCAAACGTTGCGTAACTCGCAACTTATATACAGAATGTTACGTTAGAGAAATTTTAAACTTTTTCTTAATTCGCCGGATATAGGCAACCTAATAAACAAACGTGTATGTTTGGTTGCATAAAGTATGGCGAATACTTATTTATTTTTTAAATTATTTTTCTTAATTTTTTGAAAACAGGACATGATAGATATTTTCATTTTCTCTTAATAACTCTAAAAAATAATGCACTTTTTTTACATTTTAATTAATTGTTAGGTAGGGGCTAGAGTTGCGCTAATCGCTATAGAAAAACAAGTTACATTCTGAAGAGTTCTCATATTTTTCTAAATAACTCAAAAAATATTATATATAAACTTCTCTATTTCATTATTACGTAAAAAGGGCTCCAGTATTACGCAATTTATTGTATATTATGTATAATTATAATATCATAGTAGCATGCTTTCAAAATTACATAAAATCTCCGTATAATAGTTAAAAGTTTATAAGATAATAATTTTCAAGTTAGTATAGATCAACAATGAATGCAAGCAAAGAGTTTGATAACTTCACTTTTTCTCAATTGAACGAATTTACCGATGATTGGATTTACAAAACAACGGAATACGAGTGTCTTTTCAAGAATCAAGCAGATGAAATGCTTTTAGCTTATTTTGGAACACAGAAGAATAACGAAAAAGTGCGATATAATTAACTAATTTCAGTTTCAAGAACGTATATTTTTCAGTGTGAAGCAATTCATAAGCGTGTGAATCTTTTATTCCATTTAGAGGGAATGATTCAGAGACATGTAAATAGGATCGACAAGAAGCAGGAGACTTTATTAAAGTTGGTTTTGAAGCTTGAAGAAAAAACGAAATTGCTTTATAAACCTAATATCAACGTGGATAAGCCCAGAGCCAGGATGTAATTGATATTAAATAGGTATTAAATATATTTAGTTTTTTTTTTCAGTTACGTAAATATATGTAAAATTAATAATGCGATGATGGATATGAAGAATAACATGCAAGATATTAATTTTAACGTTCTAAGGACTGATCAAATGGATTTGAAAGATCCTGTAAGTTATAATAAAATGATCACTTTTTATTAATTTTTAAATTAGAACATTTGAAGTGTTTCATAATAAATAATTTATTTTTGTGTAAAGCAAATGTATTTTTCTATTACATTTGCTATAACAGAATTCTTAAAAGTAATAAATTAATATATAATATATACATTTTAGGCTGAATACATTGCCAGGATTTTAATGAGTCACTTGTACACTTTGGAAATGATTGAAGAGAGAATTGAGCAGATTACAAACACGCTCAGGATAATTGACTCCAAGAAATGTATGCTCATGCACAAAACTCCCTTGAATTTTAAACTATGCTTCTAACAAAAAAAATATATCAATTTATTTCATTAATAATAATAATGTAGATTAAATTTAACTAAACTAAACATTTGACTAATTGTTAATCTCCCTTTTCATCTGTTCATATTTCTTTTTGATCTGGATAACCTGTTGACTGGCCTCCTGTATATCAGGCCTCAAGCCTCTGAATAAATTCAGCTCCTCGACAAGCTTCTTCTTCTGCTCCTGCAGCGAATTCAGTGTGTCAATCTCATGCATGACATTCAGCAGGTTGTGCTGAGAATCCCTTAGCCAAGGATACTTTTTCTAAAGAAACCAATAAACTGAATACCTAATTGAAACTGGCAGCTGCAATGACTCACCTCATATTTATGCAGTTCATTTTCATATCTCTTGACTTTAGCCTCCATCAATTTAAGCTCATCTTTTGATGTTTTTAAACTCTCAACGTTCGTTTTCGATATATCCAACTCTCTAAAAAAACAGCAATTTGCATGAGCAATCCAAGAAAACAACGACAACACAAACCTCCCCCATGTTTCAATTTCTTCTTTCAATTTTTTATTGATATTCACATAAAACTTTATGCACATTTTTAACTTGGCCTGATAATTATTCTGTTTCCTCTGCTTCTCAACAACTGACAAGCCAATGGCTTCAACTGTGCAAGCCTTCGCATCACTGCTACACTGAATGTCCTTCAACTTTTTCGTGGCAACCACCAGGTCCTTTAACAAATTCAACTTTTGCAATACGTTCTTCATTTTATCATCTACAATACAAAGGTTGTAAGTGTATAAATACTGTAATTGGAATCATTTCATACTACATACTCTCCTCTTCTAGTGTTTTGATCTGATCTGAGAGTAATCTTTTCGCTGACTCCTGGTACTCTTGGCAGTAAAGCAAGCCCTTCTCCATTTCGTTCGACATTATGAGGAAATGTACGAATTTGCTGCTGCACGTGACAAACAATAAGGCTTTTTCGAGTTTCAAACTTTGTTTTTTCTTTTAAACCGTCATTGCTTTCGTGCGTGGGGTGGTGTGGGGATCAGAGCAGTTTTCTGCATTATGACCAACATCGTAAAAACGAAGCAAGTTAAAAGTCTGCAGGGATATTTCGGTTTTCATTAATTGTGATTAATGCTAAATTAATAACATATACGTAGTTACAGATGAGATAGTCCAAGGAATTATTAATTGCAAAGGATTTACTTATTGTTATAATGATAACTGTATGCAAAACTTAATTATAAACTAAAAACAATTGAGACAATGGCGGATGAAGACGAAATTGATGTACTTGGAGATTTTAGCCTGGATAATATCTTAACAAACGATGGAACCATGTAAGTTACATATCAATGAGTTGCAAAAATATCTAAGTAGATGTAATAAGTTGCCACCATAAAAGATTTGCAATTAATTCATAAACACCCATGGGTCATTTTTGTAAGGTTATTGTTTGATGCCATCATACAGTGTTTTTGTTTTAAAACAGATAAGCAGTTGTTTATTTCACTTCGAATTGTTTGTGTTTTGAATGTAGATTATTGCCAAAGTTTAGCATTTAAAAACACAAATTTATTTTTAGATTTGATACTACATCATTGGTTTCGCAGAACTCTGATATATTGAATTGTGATTACACAATCCATCCTCAATGGCTTCTGGACAAACCCAGCACAAATCCTGCATTATGGTACAATAACACCACTGATGGTGATTTGGAGTTGACAAAGCAATATGAGTTTGAGCCTCACATAACCACAGAGAATTCAATAACTGATGAGAGTGGATGGACTGAGAAGGAGAAGAACTTGCTTAACAGAGGCATAGAGATCTTTGGCAAAAGCAATTTGAATTTGTCACAATTCATTGGGTCAAGGACACCAGCAGAAGTTAGGTACTTCTTGAAGAACTTCTACTCTGATGTTGAATTATCATACACTCCTCTGAATGATGACAGTCAATGTGTAGAAGAAACAATTGAATCTAGTTTTCTTGCAGATGACACTGATCAAATATTAGAGGACAGTGAGGTGATTGTAAACAGATGAAAATAAATAATTATTGTTAAAATATTGAATTTTAGATACCAGCAAGCATAGAAGAGGTGATTGCAGCTGTATCCACAGCAAAGCCAACTGTCCCCAACAACAAAAAATGTGTAAATCCCAAGAAAAAGTCTTCAAAGTTGATAAATTACGCGAGCATTCCCAGTGGCCAGTCATTACTTAGATCGAATTACGTAAAATCGAAAGAAGTTAAAAAGAAGATTTTGACGAATTCCAATAAGAAATCGGTTAAGTTCAAATTCAAAACTAAACTAAAGGTGATGGATTCACGTAAAAATTGCCCGAGTGGCAAGCCTTTGAAGGCTATGAATTACAAGCCAATTAGGAGGAGAAGCACCAAATCTGAGACTGAAAGTGTTAAATCTGAATCAAGTGATGTACAGATTGTGACTGGCAATGGATTGGCAGTCCCTGTATGCGAAGGAGAAGAAGTGGTAAATATCAAGAACAAAGTAGATGCTAAATGTATGTTAATTGATGTATTTTAGATAAAAATAAGGAAAGAACATGACACAGAAAATTCTGATAGTGATATTGAGATTGATGTAGAAGATTCTGATGATGAGACTAGCAAAAAGGTAGTCATCAAACAAGAGGATACTGCTGTAGTTAAAGAAAATATTAAATCTGGTAAATATATTTTTAAAATCTAAGTTTTACATTACTCAATCATGTAATATTTCCTTTTATTTGTAGAAAATAAAGAAATTAAAACCTGTACTCCAATTGAGAGTAAGTCCATGAAGCAGGTTAGTAACGATACGAAGAAGAAAATTCCGGAATTGAAAGATTTGGATAAAAACGTTGCTGATGAACTATTAACTATGAACGAACCGAGCAGTGAAATTGTTTTGAATTCGGAGATCAGTGAAGTTGAAAAGTTCATCTTTGCCGAATACTTTGAGGGAAGAACTGTGAAAACCCCAGCGCGTTATTTAAAAGTATGCATTAATAACACATTGTAAAAAATCAATTAGGGCATTATTTTTTTTTTGTAGATTCGTAATTATATAATTAACGCTTGGAATACATCGAAGCCCAATTACGTGAAGAAAACTGCGATTAGGAACGGATTGAAGCAGTGCGGAGACGTGAATTGTATTGGCAGGATTCATTATTACTTGGAACAGATCGGAGCTATCAATTTTGGCTGTGAACAAACCAAATATTATAGACCTTTGTACGACATGGTCAATGTTCTGCCAGTTGTAAGAGAAAAATCAGAATCCGCAGTTCCAATTCAAAAAGTAGATTTTCCAAGACAACGAAAGAAGAAATTTGTTAATGTAAATTGTTTTATTTTTGATAACGCGATAATTAAATTTATTTTTTAGGATGGAGAAGGTGGTTATACTTTAACACACGATGAAAGAGGTGATATTATTAATACGACCGTTGTTAATGAGGAGCCTGCGACGAAACAGAGGACTTATATAAAGAAGCCGCAGATAAGATTAATTTATTGTCGGGCGTTCAATGATGAAGTTAAGGTAAATTACTTATTTATATTATGTAAGAAATCATGTTTTGTTGCTTGTTTTCGTTGCGTTAATCAAATCTTTTATATTGCAGCAACAATACACGGTAAGATTGAATTTGTCTGCTTTGATTTTGATGGATCTTCATGCCCACATGCACCTGACCGAGGTGATGGGTCTGATCGGTGGGAATTGGAATTCGCAGCAACGTGTTCTTTCTATAGTACGTTACGAACCATGCAAAAACATAGCATCTTCGTCCACCCATTGCGATATGTGTCCAATTAGTCAAGCAAGAGCCGCGGATTATTTGCACGACGATAACTTGGACATCCTCGGATGGTACCACTCTCATCCGACCTTCGCACCGGAACCGTCCCAACAGGATTTGGAGACGCAGCTATCCGTGCAACAATGGATCGGCAATAAAAAGCCGTGCATAGGTTTCATCCTTTCGCCCTTCAGCTTGCACGGCGCTTTAATTGCCAGCCCTTACCGTTGCCTGATCGTCGATAGAAAGGAGAACTTCGAAGACCAATTCGTTCCATACAAATTGAAGGTGGAATTGGTCACGGACGAGCTGGACGTCGAAGATTTGACGATCAAGGCCAAACGCGTTTTAGAGACGGAGAGCAGCGCGACAGGTAAAAGCCAGGTAGATTTTACGAAGACCTATTTCCAGGATAATAGCATTACCTATTTGGACAAGGTAAGTTTTTTGTTTGCTGCTTGTGAAAGGAAATATTAATTATGCTATGTTTCAGTTTATATACAGCGTTAAGATGCATTTAGCGAAATGCTCGGGGATAAATAAGATGACTTGCGATGCCATTACCAATAATTTAAGTGAACTGTGCAATAGCAAACTTCATTGTTCTAACAATAGATGATTGATTGTTATTACATTGTTTTTCTTTTGTGTGCAAATGAAATTATATTAGTTAGTAGATCTCAATATTTATTATTTTTATATTAAAGATTACACCTTGATTGGGTGCTACTGCACTCAATGAGAATATATATTTTTTGTTGATTTATGGTTATTAATTATTCAGTTAAATAGAATCCAGTGCTTGCTTTAAATCATGGATTAAATCCTCGATGTCTTCCAATCCAACTGTTAACCTAATAAGGCTATCATTGATGTTGAGGATCTTTTGCTGGGCTACAGGAACATTGGCGGCTGTCATCTTGCATGGTAAATCGGCTAAGCTTTCGCAGCCGCCTAAACTAGGTGCTAATGTAAATATCTTCAATGAGTCCAAAAACTTCATGGATTCTTTCAGTTCTCCCTTGAGGTAGAACGCAACCATGCCGCTATGTCCGGAAGTTTGGCTTTTGAATAAGTCATGCTGCGGATGACTAGCCAATCCTAAATATCACTAGTTTGTTATAAATTTCTTTATGTTTCATCAAATCACTTACCTGGGTGCATAACCTGTTTTACTTTAGGATGAGTTTCTAAGAACTTGGCTACTTGTATTCCGTTCTCTGAATGCTGGCGCATTCTCAAAGCCAGGGTCTTCAAACTACGATTTACCAGAGAACAATCGAACGGGGATGGAATAATGCCCATTGCGTTTTGTAAAAAGCGCAGTTTTTCGTGGTACTGTTGATTATTGGTGAGGATAGCCCCCATGATTACGTCCGTATGTCCGTTCATGTATTTAGTTAGAGAATATGTAGAAAGATCGGCGCCTAACTCTAGTGGTCTTTGGAAGTACGGAGTAAGGAAAGTATTGTCAACAGCGAGGATAATGTTCTTTTCCTTTGACAATGCGGCAACGGCTCTAATATCTATGACTTTCAACGTAGGATTCGTCGGTGTTTCCAACCAAATCAACTAAAATTGCTGAATTATATAACATACAAATATGTATGACTCGACTTACTTTAGTGTTAACTTTAATGGCATCTTTAATATTCCTTATATCTGTACAATCAACATGGCTGACTTCCATTCCGAATCTTGTGCTGATTTGGCTGAAGACACGTTTCGATCCACCGTACAAATCCATTCCAGTGATGAGGTGATCACCACTTTGGAACATTCCTAAAAGACCGGTGATTGCCCCCAAACCGGATGAAAAGCAAATTCCGTGTTTTGCTCCTTCCAATGAAGCAAGGCAAGATTCCAGAACATCTCTGGATGGATTTCCGGAACGTCCATATTCGTATTTCTGAAAATAATTTTAAATTAAGAACAGTTTAACTGAAATGGCCAGGACTACTTTGAATTCGCCAGGTCTGTCTTGTTTGTATGTTGTGGACATCACGATTGGTGGGACCACACACATGGAATCCGAATTATCGGGATTATATCCAGCATGGATGGCTTTGGTGGAAAAACCTTTTGGTGATGATTGAAAATCGCGACTCATATTGATTTGCTAGAATTAAACAACAACAAAAAATGGACAATGATGAATAATTAACAGAATAAACATCTTACCTAATTGCAGCTAGTCACCGATCTGAGAGTAAAAGACTAGTAATCAAAATAACACGAATCTGAACTTTTATATGCAAATGTGCCAATAGTTATCATTGCGAAATTATGTTTTGATGGATGTACTTCCAAAATACAATAATGTTTAATGCATCTTATCTGCAATTGAAAAAAAAAAACATGTTTGCGTGTGTCTCTTTCATATCTTTCATATTGATTTTTATAATTACAAAAATAACAAGTTTTACGATTAGTAACGTTTTGCATGGTTAAACTCTCGATTAAAAGGATGTATAAATAATAAACGTATTTCATTATCAACTCAAGTCAATAAATTGGTATTATTTATAAGGAGTAAATTATTTTAATTGAATACTAAGAAATTATTTAGTTTATTTCATTGAAATAAAGAATAATCGTGTTGTTTATTGGTCATTTCTTTATTTTTTCAAAATAGATATTATATGCTACAAGCAAATGTAGACATCATTATACAAGTAGTTGCTGTAAACGTTTCATATAAAATTGAGCTGTAAAGAAAGAAAAATTGTTTAAAAAAGTTTAAATTGAAGCGAACGCTTGATTTAAGTCAGCTATTATGTCATCAACATCTTCCAAGCCAATTGAGAGACGAATCAGACTGTCGTCGATTTTGAGGATTTTACGTTGTTCTTCTGGAACGGAAGCGTGTGTCATCACCGATGGCAACTCAGCTAAGCTCTCGTATCCTCCCAAGCTTTCTGCCAATGTGAAGACCTTCAAGGAGCTCAGGAACTTCTTAGAGTCTTTCAGTTCACCTTTGAGGTAGAACGTCACCATACCACTGTGCCCAGATGTTTGAGTCTTGAATAGAATGTGCTGAGGATGGCTTGGTAAACCTGTTCAATGAAATTTTAAGCTAGTTTTATGCATATACCAAGTGTTACTTTTTACCTGGATGCAAGACCTTCTTTACATGGGGATGCGTTTCCAAAAACTTGGCAACAATCAAACCATTTTTGCTGTGTTGCCTCATCCTCACTGCCAGGGTCTTCAAACTACGGTTTACCAAGGAACAATCGAACGGCGATGGAACAATGCCCATTGCGTTCTGCAAGAATCGCAGCTTCTCGTGGTGCTTGTGATTGTTGGTGAGGATCGCTCCCATGATCACGTCGGAATGTCCATTCATGTATTTAGTTAAGGAATACACTGTGAGATCGGCGCCCAGCTCGAGCGGGCGTTGGAAGTATGGAGTGAGGAAAGTGTTGTCTACGGCGAGGACGATATTCTTCTCCTTTGCTATGGTGGAGATAGCCTTAATATCCATGACCTTCATTGTGGGATTTGTCGGCGTTTCCAACCAGATCAGCTGAAATAATTTCGTTATAAAAAACCGTTTAGATTTTCACTTTTCCATAGACTCACTTTGGTGTTGCTTTGGATGGCCGCAGCGACGTTGTTAACATCCGTGCCATCGACGTGAGATACTTCGAAGCCGAATTTCTTGCCGACCTGATTGAACAACCTATTTGAACCTCCGTAGATGTCATCTCCGGTGATGATGTGATCTCCGGATTGGAACATGCCCAAAAGACCTGTTATAGCACCAAGGCCGGAAGAAAAGCAAACTCCGTGCTTAGCATCTTCCAAGGAGGCGAGGCAAGTTTCTAAGACATCTCTGGAAGGATTTCCGGAACGACCGTACTCATATTTCTACAAAGAAACAAAAATCAACGACATTCTACATATTACAATTAAATTACTTTGAAATCAGCAGGACCGTACTGCTTGAATGTCGTGGACAAAACGATTGGTGGGACAACACACATTGAATCCCAATTGTCCGGATTCTGTCCAGAGTGTATGGCTCTAGTGGCGAAGCCCTTGGGCACTGGGAGATAATCTTCTGGGTTCATATTGTCTGCAATCAACGAGTTCATTATTAGAATTATTTAACGAGTCAATATTAATTAAAGTTGATGAATTTGTTCTCTCTCGCTAATTACACGTTGGAATTCCTTCAACTACTGATCAATTTGAACGGTCCAAAGTCCTCATCGTTAATTCGTATAAATGAAGACTCACAATTTCTATTGAATCATACAACCCATATTATGTGCACCCATTTAAATTAAATATTAAGATAATTTAAATATGATTAATTTTAATTGACTTTAACAATATTACTTATGCTTACTTACTTAGTGATAACTCTAATAAATACGAAATTCTTTTGAAAAGATTTTTTGTAAACTCAATTTAATCGCAGTCTTTACTGAAATGACATGGAAACAGAGTAGATGTTTTTAAATATTAAAAAACATCGTACGATTCTTAGAGATTAGCCATAAACAAATATTATTATTTTTCAAGTTTACAAAAATGTATGCATATTCTTTAAATGATTTGCGGACGTTTCTGCAGCAGATAAGATTATTGGATTAGGTCCGTGTGTAATTCGAGCGCTTGGATTATGTAACAGATAAAATTGGAAACCGGCAGATTGGAAATTCGTGTTCGATGCCCTTCGGGCTGCGATGCAAAGAAACGCTGAAGGACAACTGGAAACGCTTATTCGGCGTTTCTTTGATTGAAATTATATCAATATCGAACATACGTTGAAAATGAACGTCATACATTATTTACACGAGATAACTGTAATGACGCACGATATTCGTTAACTAACAATTATTTTGCCTAATTACGTGATTCTCTGTTTAAGTCTATTTTCGACATGCATTATTTTTAGATTCGTATTACGGAAACTAATATTGTATTACATCAGAAAAAATTCCTGAAAACTTTTCTACAATTATAGGTATTAAATTTTTCTTTCTAATCGCAAATTATTTGCAATATGTAATATAATTGCACAATATTAGGGTAGGATTAACTCAATTGCAGTAGTTGCAACAGTATATAATTAATTTCTCTCTAAATATATTAGTAATTATGTTTATTTTTTTATTTGTAATTTTCTATTTTATTCTTTATAAATAGTATTCGTCTATTATGAGATTATCATTCCAAGTAACCAATTAATTCCTGTATAATATTAGTAGTTATTACTTTTGCAAATACTATTAATATTCATAACTAACAAGAATCCGTTGAACAACAAGCAATTACAATTGAAAATTAATAAATAAATTAAAGTTATTTTATTAAATATATTTCGTTTTTAATATTCACTTTACATAATTTTATTGTATTAGAACATTATGCTTGTTTAGTTTGAATCAACGGTTGAAAATGTGTTAGAAACGAATGAAAAAAAAGAACATTCGTAGTAAAGCGTAAAATTTTAACAATTTTTTAGCGAAACGTGGACGGCGTTTGCGGCTAGCGTGCGTTTATCTACAAAGCGCGTTTGAAATTAGATTGGTGTGACCTTCTGATGGAATATAGCTTCAGTGTCATGTAATTCGGAAAGCGTGGCTGAATCTTCTCCGAAGGTGCAGGATTTTATTTGTAAATTCAATCTGGGTACGTGATGCAACGAAGATGGAAATTACGAGTACACATTTTTGGGCCGCTCACGTGGTCTGAGTGCAGGTCAGGGAATCGCAGTTGGATAGCGTTCATCAAAAATCAATAAAACTCACCCTAGACGTGCACCAGGTTCGATCGAGGAATGCTTGTTTACTCGGAGGTGGCAGGTATTAGCCAGATGGTCGCGATAAGAGCTCTAAACGCGTACTATTTAAAACATTCCCGATGCGATGTAATTACAGTTGCCAAGTTAATATTCCCGGAGCGCGGACAGGTTTTTATATATGCGCGTAGACAGCCATCCATCTCCATTGCCCAAGAATCGTGCGAGACCGATTGCTATCACCAATTGACGATTCGAGGGCAAAGAAATGAACAAAAATATATATACACACATCAAATATAACGAATATAGCAGTTAAATATTATTTGTACATCGATAAACAGCGATAAAAGCAGTTGCGAAACTCTTCATTTAACTTTTCTGTCTTTAATCATGGAATGACATTTTTAAATAAATTATTTTCAAATTTAAATTTGAATATCGTTTTTGCATGGATTTTTGGCGCGCCATTTCAAAATTTGCCGCCGATCGCAGCGCATCCGTCATGCGCGCGGACGATTTCGCGCAACTGCATCCGGTAAACATACAGTTCATGCGTTCAGTGCGAAAATAACATATATTCGAATGGAAAATTGCACTGCTCATACCGTGCTCAGCGCTTTTCCATCGTGCGAGATCAAGGCTTCTTCCCTTCAGGAATCGTGATCCTAGAAGACGGAAGTTGTCATCGAGTCTGTTCCGGTTTAGATACAATAGAATTCTGTGCATATTTTTTTTTTGCTGCTGCTGTCGAGAGGTTTGTTTGGGTTTGTTTTTCACTCTCTCTCTCTCTCTCTCGCACATCGTGTCGCGCATTTGCAGAGTCTATCCGACTCTCTCTCTCTTTCTCCTTGTTTTCGTTTTTGGTGTTGTTGTTTTTCCCGGTAGAGTGTCAGAACGGGTGGTTTGTTTGCCGGTACGTGACTACCTTTTGGAATAGCGGAAGCGGATTACCCGGAAGGACGAGTGATTTCCGGTCTGACAATCGTCGTGGTGGAGGCCTTTGCTCCCGGACCATCTGATGGATGACATCCCTCGTAATTGGATTGACATTGCACCGTTCGTTCTGTTTAATTATTTTTAAATTGATCCGCTCTGTACAGTAATGGCGGACATTTCATAATTTCCCCACTTTGCTCCGAATTTCCCCCCATTAATCGTCAACAATAATACCGAAATTGCAATTGCAATTCAGTGACAGCAGGTAATAATGATCTACAACCCCCCAAAAAATTCTCCACCCCCTCGAAACAGCACCCTAACCTTCCCCCCTCAGACATGACCTATCTCATCCCTGCAGTAATTGCACTTTTAAATAATTCAGTGCATTGATTTTACATGGTAATCCCATTACATGTAACTGAACTGTCACATCTGACAGTTCTATATGCTGCATACCAAATACTCACCATACAAAACACAAGAATCCCAATCAAACAATTTAGGTTAAGTCCACTTAGCCTCAATTGGATAATTGCAAAATTAGAGCCAGAAAAATCTCAATTTTCCTCCCAATCGAACACTCATCTTGCACTCCATTTTGAATGTGCAAGTGGGAACAGTGAAAGAGAAGCAACTTTCCTTTTGCATTCAAAATCCTTTTTTTCATTTTAAAATCATTATGCTATTATTAGAAAGTGATGTAGTCTTTGCAGAATTATATAGTTAACAATTAAAAACATTTATTTGCAGGAGGATAATTGCAATTCTGCATTATTAAGGGCATTTATCATCTTCTTCATCATTGTTTGACTTTGGATTTTGTGCAATGGGTATTCAGGATCTGCAGGCACTTCTGGAGAGTACCAGTTTGGAAGGAGGAGCAGTGTCAGTTGACTTGCTGAAGATTGCTCGCAATGTTACACAAAGGCAGCAGCCACACAACTCTGGGAGAAAAATTAGACCAATTGGCAACAAGCTGAAACTGATTGTTGATGCTGAGGATTGTTTAGACAGGCTGTATGGAGGCTACTTTTCAGGTATTTTACTTTTCTATTTTTCATAATAATTATAAATATTATGTCAGACTATTTGAAATTGAACAACTATTAGTTGTCATAGTATATGTTAATAATTAAATGTATGTTATAGATTGGGCATGTGGTGGACAGTGGAATCGAATGGTTCAGTTCCTATCGCTTCTAACGCAGGCAGTTGAGAGGGGTAACATCGAGTTGGCCGTTGTATTTAATGGAACAATTGAATCCAGCAGAATGAGCGAATGGGTGGCGCAACAGGCCAACGTTAGACAAAGAGTTGGCATGGTGTTGAAACACGTCAATACTAAAGCTACTCCGCCTCCTAAGGTCTGGTGGACAGCACCTATTTGCCTGAAGACTGCTCTCAGAATGGCCCTCAGACATTTAGGAATTACAGTTGTAAGTATTGCGCCACATCAATGTTTTTCTCAAGAATCTAATGACAATTGCTCTCTCAAGATGTGTACAATGGATGATCACCATCAGGAGGTTATAGCGTATTGCAGGGAATACGGATTTCATGGCCTTTTGGCCGACGATGCGGAATACGCCGCATTCAATCCACCTCGCTACTTCTCTTCTGAGAACATTAAACTCACATACAAGGTATAAGTCTTCTTTAACGGCTTCACGTTCACGCAAACTAATTATAAACTCTTCTTTTAGGGTTCCTTGGAAACCAAAGAATACATGGTTGCTGAGTTAAGCAAACATTTACAATTAACTCAAGAGCAAATGTGCGTCTTGGCATCACTTCTGGGCAACTTTCTGCTGCCTGAAAACGAGCTGCAAGACGTTTACAAGAAAATCCAGACTGTTTTTATAAATAAGGATACAAAGGTAATTGTGAAAAGTGACTAAATATTTGAATATTTTTTTTAACCTAATTGCTATTCAGATGCAGGGAGAATCCGCTGTTAGATTAATCGCTATGTACGTTCGTACCTTACCATCTCCATCCAATATGGATGCTCTTGTCACCGAAGTGTTCGGCAGCAACAAAGACAAACGCTGCCCGATATTCAAGCAATCAGTTTTGTATTATCTGAACGGCACTGCCCATGGATTTTTAAAATATTCTTCGCCAAAAGGTAAAAACGCTTTGTCAATGTTGTCGAGAAATTCAACACGGCCCGTTATTTCAGCAAATAATTATAAGGGTAAGAAAGCGACTGTGCAGAACAATAACAATGTGAACAGCATAAAAACGGAGGCTGAGCTCGACACTGCTGGATTTGCGTCCGAGACTACAGAGCAAGAAGTAAGTTTTTGATTATAGTCTTATTTTTTGCAACAATAATTTTAATTTTCTTTAATTTACAGCAAGAGAGTTTACAGAATTACCGTTTAGCTACTGTCAATCAAGTATTGAGTTCCGATATCATTAGTCCCGAAACTGATTCGTCTGCGAAGAGTAGTCCTCATGGTAAGTTTATTTGTGGAATAAACTTTTCAATTCTCCTTCCTTTTCAGTGAATTTTGTTTTAGACGAATCCTCACCGACTTCAGATTCGCGTCTACACAATGGTCACGCCAGTGCAGGTAGCAGTAGTAACAGCAGTAGCACATCTGGTACTGGTAATAGCAATAATAACACCGCCACAACTGGAAGTCTACCATCGCCAAGAAGTAATACAATAAGTGGAAATGTGATAAATCCGACTGTCTCCACCGATGTGTTACGGACTTCCTCTTTGAGGCACCAGAAAGGTCTCATGTGTCCATGGATCCTTCACGTACTGAGCACAAGGGAAATCCGTTTGCCTTGCGTCATGGAGGATGAAGGGAATCGCGAGTTTCCGCCCATCCATGAAATCTATTTACCTTTACGACAGAGGATCTACGCTGTTCTCTTTAATCTGCATCATTATCGCTACGTCCAAACTAAGGGAAAAAGTAAGTGATCTATTAGTTTTTGGGTATAAATAATATATTTATTATTTTTTTTCCAGAAAATTTCATTATTCCCGATTGTATGCCGACTCCGGAGATTGTTATTACGGAATGGGTTTATAGCAGGAGTAATCCGTATCAGACACCTGAACAGGTGAAGGCTGTACCTTTGTCGTGGGCTGTGCCCACTTTACAGCGCTTGTGGTTCGGGCCTTCTGTTGATGATAAACGTCGTCGTATGCGAGCTTTACTCTCTTGCCTCAACTCTGACACCCCGCTCATTTTGAACATGTCCTACGTGCCTCAGCATATGCTTGTCATGGCATGCGTTCTCAGATACATAATGTCACAGGATAAGCCGATTCTGCGACGTAACGAGCTCGACGTCTTCATATGTCAAGCATTCAATCCAGACCTTATGAACACTCAGTATTTGCAGGAGTTAACCGTTAGTATTATATTGTAAACAAAATAGTCTATTGAATTAAATGGTGTTGTATTTGCAGCTGAACGTGGTGACTAGTCGAGGTGTCCAATTAGCAGCCGTCTTTATGAATGGAGTCGAAATGGCCCTTTTGGCGAATGACGCGTGCGGTGCGCCTTTGCCTTGGTTATTGTGTTGTCCGTGGTTGTACTTCGATGGAAAGCTCTTCCACCATACCCTGACACGTTCTATACATGCGAAGAGTCTTTTGGACTTATGCGAGAACCACATCGAACGTGTTGTCAAAGTGGAGCGCATGCGAAAGGCCATCCTCGAAGGATTGGATGCCAAATTTGCTAAAATCCCGTTGCAGGTAAACGCGTTCCGTATGCCGCCCTCCAATTGTCTGCCACCAGTGCCATTACCTTCATCGAGGGGACCATCCAACATGCGGCATCGTCCTTTGCAATCGCGCGGAGCTCAACTGCAGATAGCTGGAGTAGTGGTTGGTTCATGGGGCGCGAACTATGGATACCAGCAGCAGAACTTGAGACAGCCACCTCAGATGGTCAGCGGTGTTCCTTTCCGCGGAGGCCTTAATCCTCAGAACCGTGGACTTCCTGCACCTGGAAATAATTTCATGCCCCCTCAGCAACAGTACAACCATAGGAATAATGGTTCAAACCCGAACAGGCAGAGGAAGCAAGGACCACCTACTTTCAATGTAAACAAGAAAAATAATGTGAGTAATCTTATTTGTAATTAATTTTTTTCTATGTCTGGATGAATTAATTTAATTCTTACTTATCTTGTATACTCTAATCATGGATAAGTTGGATTTATATTTTATATTCATGTCTAATTTTTGCAACGCTCTAATATATCAATTAGTTTGAGTGTCTGTTGTAACTTGGAAATATCGCACGTATTAATTAGATAGCATTTGTAGCCAAATAAGAAGAAGAGCAATAAGCAGAAGCAAAACGCCGGAGGAGCAAATAAGGGCCGAAACAATAACGCTCTTCCCTTTACGACGAAGACCGATATCGGGTAAGTTCACGGTTTCGACTGGAGCGATATAAATTAGGTGCTAAATGTGTATTTAGAGATGTTTTAGTAAGTGATGTGATTAAGAAAGAACATTCGTTGGCGGAAGAAGCCATCTTGGAAGACTGCAGAGGAGGATCCGAGCACCAGGGACAAGGCGACGGACCTTCGATCGAGACAGCTGCCTGTTAAGTGCGTTAGTTACTGATAATGTTACATAGACTTTTTTTGACGTTATCACCAACCAACAAGAATCCCCCCCAACCCCTAAATGTTAAAAAAGAGTTACAAATTTAATTTATACTGCGTTAGCGAAAGAAAGAAGGCGACGACGACGGACAGAAATGCTTCGTATCGTAGGTAATGAAAGAAACAAACAATAACGGATTTTATTGTATTATTTATTGGCTTTAACATTAACAGGAGATTTTTTCGTTCTTTCTTTCGTTTAATCTATATAGGTTTGTTTAAGTTTGATATATTATATTATATATTATATATATATTTTTTGAGACGTGATTGGTGCTTCTCGATGCATTAAGAGACTAAAACGAAGTGCGATTTTTGACCAATTGACTTATTTTTATTAAGAATATATTAATATATGTGGCTCAACAACGATGATTTCAAGTAATGACATGAAAACAGTGCGCGTTTTACAACATGGACCTCCTGCACTATCCTTGTGTTCAGATGTATCACGATGATCGAGGAGAAAACGGTTACTAAGAGAGAAAGAGAGATGAAAAGAAAAAAAAACAAAGAGAAATAGTATGGTTGGAGAGCAAATGTATATTTTTCTATATTTGTTACGAGTGTTAATATTATATTGACTGAGATATCACATCAGTCGCTGCTGTGATTTATATTTATGATATTTATATATACAACATCGGTTTAATGATAATACGCCTTTACAAACTAATTCATTTCCATGCTCTAGCGTTTAAGAGAGAGAGAGAGAGGCAGGCAGGACAAAAAAAGCCTGGGTCACCGCCCATTTTCATTTTGCGCCAAAAATAAACCCCGCCCATCGCCCGCCCTCCACACATTCCATCAGAAGCGATGCATTTTTCTCGAAGAAAATTTAGTTTTCGAAAGCGGTCACGAAATTTAAAAAAAAATATTAATTAATTACGGGCAACTTGTGATAAAAGCAACATGAAAATGGGGTACGGCGAACATAGGAAATTCCATCAATCAATCATTTATTTATTTTTTACAAAAAAAGAAAACTAAATTCGGGAAAGCAAAAGTTGCAATGGCAATCGGCTAATGCTTTAGTTTGTCAAGTCTATTTATTACATTATTATATAAAGAATATATGGTTCATTCGAATTTGAATCTTACAAGAGAGATATAGAGAGACAACTCTTTTTTCAGACTTAAAAAAAAAATATTACACGGCCAATACATTCAACTATAAAGAAAGAAAAAAAAGATAATTAAATATTATTGAAAGAAAAACTGACACGATGTGTGCATCTATGTATGGTTCGTTATTTTTTTTTTGTTCAATGGTGCAGTGGAAAACCGTTGTTAAACGTTTATAAGCTGGTCAATTAAATGTTCACTGCTCCGGCGTTCAGAATTACGCAACTTTCGACCATACATATTTGTACGCTCTGTATATACTTGGAAAGTGTTTTTATATACTAATACATATTACACGATGAAAGAACCGACGGCGTCACATTGTTATGTTGCTCATCGTCAAATATTGACGCCAGACGTTTCGAATTTTGTAATTCGACTTTGGAAGTCTTGTAGCAAGTACTTGTATTCTTTGCAAATTTCGCAAACTATCTAAACACACCATTCGACATAAACAAAACAAAAAAATAATAAACAAATAATTGAAGCGAAACAAAACGCGAATTGTGGAATAAATAACGTGCGTGTTCTTTGTTTCTCGCCGCGAACACGATTTGAAACGGCTTTTCGTTATTTGATGATATATATATATAGACATACATTGAAATGATACGGTTTATAAACCGATTATTTTAAAAACAATGATAAACGATTAAATTTCCACTTCTAATCGAGAAAATACATGTTTTTTGTTTGAGAAACCCTCGTATTCTAGAATTGCATGCAAATTAATATTGATCAAGTAATTAAATACTAATTATCGTCGTATTCAAGTAAAGATAATAGCAATTATTCTTCACTTAAAAGTCAATCAATATTTAGATTTTTGCCGTAGTAGTGCTGTTTTATTATTATTATTTTCCTTTTAAACAATCTGTTTCTTATTTCATAACTATATTGATAACTATATGTAACTTGCATCTGAATATTAAAAAAAGTAGATCTTATTTTTTCTTGTTCACATTGCAGTGATCGAAGGCGATTGCAAATGCTTAATTAATTAATTACAAATATCAAATCAATTATTGCTTTTTTTTTAAAATATAATTTTCGTTTTTCTTGAGGTGTTTATTTTTCGTTGATTGAAAATGTGGGTGGATGCGGATAGAGCCCCGCCCCCCGTGCACATCTATTTTAATTTTATATATTACTTTGCCTTCAAATATGTTTCATTTTTCGTTTATTATTAATAATCGGATTCTTTCTGTTTGCACTTATCATTTGTTTGTTTATATTCAATTAATTAAATATATCTTACATATGTAATCTGGCTGAATAATATCTAGATAACCGAAAATTAAAAAAAAAGAAATAAAAATATTAATAATAATTAATTAAAAAAAAGACAAAATAATAATGATATGGAAAATATTAAGAGAATGATGATGATTAGTTATCACCATCTACTTCTGGTTGGGTATGTAATTATTTCAATCAAAAAGTGTATGTTACTTTTTTTTTTACTTTTATGTGTGTATTCTTCTATCTGATATAATCCAATAGTAATTGAAAAAAAATATGTATTTGTATATTAGTCTTCTGGCCCTCATATATTTAAACAAGACGAAGCTGAAACGTATTGTATTGTGTATTAAAGGAAAACAAAAAAAATGTCACTCGTTTCGATGGGCAGCATTTTCTCTTCTCTTTGGGTGCGATTTCGTTTCGCGAGTCAATCTCTTCAAACCCATTTTAAAACACTTGTAATAGTAATTAATGAATAAAGGAAAAAAGAGTACAGAAATGCCTATTTTAGAGTGGGCCATTATAGCAAACCACATGTTTTATCTAGGATCCCTTTTATTTACCTAAGTAATTCCAATTTTAATCATTTCAGTTGCGGTTACGTGTTTTAAAACATAGTAATTTGCATAACATAACGACTTGTTAAGGAAAATAGCTTTATATTCTATCATACAGTGATTTTAAGAAATGTCGGTAATTTCAGGACCTCTCAAAATAGAAATATCGATGCTAGAATTGTTTCATACTCGATATGAAGGGTTAAATTAAGTAATTATCCTGAAAAAATTGAATGTAAGATGATGTAATAGCTCGAGTAATTCACTATAAACTAAAGGCATCGAAAAACAGTTTCTTGATTACGTAATTATTTAGGAAAAACGTCTTTCATAATTGTGGCGTGTATAGTTATTGAGATAATTGATGATTTGTGAAGACAGTCGATTTTCTTAAAAAAATGTATTCATGTTTAAATTACAGGAAATCGGAAATAGTTACAAACATGAAAGATGGCACGTTGGAAAGCCCATACATTTAGCTTTAATATGCGTGCTTACTCATATCTGTGACATGTATAGTTATTAAGAAAATTGATGATTTATGGAGACACTCGATTTCTCAAGGCTTAAAAAAGTTTTTCAAGTTTAAATTACTGGAAATGGGCAATAGTTACATATATAGCAAATAGCACGTTGGAAAGCCCATACATTTAGCTTCAATATGCGTTCTTATTCATATCTGTGACATGTGTAGTTATTAAGAAAATTGATTATTTATGGAGACACTCGATTTCTCAAGGCTTAAAAAAGTTTTTCAAGTTTAAATTACAGGAAATGGGCAATACTTACAAATATAGCAAATAGCACGTTGGAAAGCCCATACATTTAGCTTTAATTTGCGTATTTAATCATAACTGTGCCATGTATAGTTATTAAGAAAATTGATGATTTATGAAGATACTCGATTTTCCGATACTAATAATTAAGTTTTTCCAAGTTGAAAATAGTACAGCTACCCGTCATGAGATGGCGCTTATCATGATTAATTAAACGTTCATAACTAATTAGTTAAACAAGCAATCAATAAAATAATCTTACCACTAGATAGCAGTAATTAATCTTTATCTTTGAAGAAATACAAATCATTAATTATGCCGCTAATTAAGAATCTCTGATTTGAGCAGCGCCAAAACAGCTGAACTATAAACTTCGCAAGATGACCTGAAAAATAATTTAATTTCGAAATTGCAATTAGGGCCTTAATTGCAAAAAGCGGTGCTTATTACACAATAAATTATATATATTTTTTAAATTGTTAAGTAACTTTTTTTTACATAGTAGTTTTTGAGTTATCAACATTCAGACATTCTGAAAATCAAAATATCGATACTATAATCGTTTCAATCACTTTAATTTGAGTATAAGATGATGTAACATGTTTTAGGAGTTGCCGAGTAATGAACATTGCACAACTTTTGTTGCATAATAAATTGCGTAAGAGTGATGAATTTGAATACTTTATTCAACAATATATAAAGAAAATGTTATGGTCTTATTGTAATAAAAAACGTGTATATAAAATTCTTTCATATTTGCTGGATACAAGAGAAAACCATTTTCCAGATAATCAAAATTGTTGTTATGAAATCCTTCCGGCAGTTTCCTTACCATTTTGCATTTCAATAAGTGTACTTAATAATTATGTAACTGCGTTAGTAATTATTATATTTAGTTTGGTCTGCGGAATGCTGTGCCGGCGTACTTGGCCTCGGAACCAAGTTCCTCTTCGATGCGCAGAATCTGATTGTACTTGGCAAGACGCTCGGAACGGCACGGAGCTCCAGTCTTAATTTGCCCAGAGGACAATCCTACGCACAGATCGGCGATGAAGGTATCTTCGGTCTCGCCGGACCTGTGGGAGACCATGGTGCCCCAACCGTTGGCCTTGGCCAAGAGATGAGCATTGATGGACTCGGTAACGGTACCGATTTGATTCACCTAAAATTTAAATTATTTATTTAATAATAGTTTGTTATCAAATCCGCAGATAGATAATATACCTTGAGAAGGAGACAGTTGCAAGCGCCCTTGTCGATGGCCTCTTGGATGCGCTTGGGGTTGGTCACCGTCAGATCATCGCCAACGATCTGAATGGTGGTTTTCTCTGTAATTCCTGTCCAGGATTTCCAGTCATCTTGATCGAAAGGATCCTCAATGGAAACAATTGGGAAGTCCTTGATGTAACCCAAATACAAGTCGCGCAATTTCTCTGGACTATACCACTTGGTCTTATCGGATTTGGGGTTCTTGAAGTCCATATCGTATTTTCCGTTCTTGTAGAACTCGGAGGCGGCGACGTCCATGCCGATGTCGATACGTCCAGCGTAGCCGGCCTTCTTAATCGCATCCCTAATCAAAACCAAGACATCCTTTCCGTTGCTGATGTTAGGGGCGAAACCGCCCTCATCACCGACGGCGGTGGCATTCGTGCCGTACTTAGTTTTGACGACGTTCATCAGGTGATGGTACACCTCGGATCCCATCTTCATGGCCTCGGTGAAGCTGGAGGCGCCAGTTGGCAAGATCATGAATTCCTGGAATTATTCATTCAATTATTTTATCAATTCAATTGCTTGAATGCTGCTGAAATCTTACTTGCATGGCCAATTTGTTTCCGGCGTGGGAACCGCCGTTGATCACGTTGAATGCTGGTACGGGAAGGATGATATCCTTGTTTCCAGCAAGATCAGCCAAATGTCTGTAGAGAGGGATGCCTCTTTTGGCGGCACCGGCTTTAGCGTTAGCTAGAGAGACGCCGAGGATAGCGTTAGCTCCCAACTTGGACTTGTTTTCGGTGCCATCGAGTTGGATCATGAAGTCATCAATCTCGGATTGCTGGGTTACCTCCAAGTTCTGCTTGATAAGTTCAGGTGCGATGACATTGTTGATGTTGTCGATGGCGATCTTCACGGACTTGCCGTGGTAGTGAGCCTTGTCGTTGTCGCGAAGCTCAAGAGCTTCATGGACTCCTATCAACACACAAAGGTACAATTAACTTCATTCTTTTTAGATTACGTTTAATCTATTACCTGTGCTAGCGCCTGATGGTACGGCGGCTCTGAACAAACCCAAATCGGTGGTGAGATCGACCTCGACGGTTGGGTTACCGCGAGAGTCGAAAATTTGACGAGCGAAGATGGACTTGATAGGCATCTTTGATGTACTGTAGTTACGAAGAAACACTCTGTAATTAGTTAAAAACAATTTAGGAATCATTCGTACAAATGGTGATTGCGTGCGTCTATTATTAAGGTGTTTATTTTAATCCAGAATGCATGGCGCTGGGCAGCCAGCGCTAAATATTCAAAGTCAATCTGACATTTAAAGTTTATTGAATAATTTTGTAATTATTAAGTAATTATCCTTAAAAAAAACTAGATCATTACGAATATAGATAAATTGTATAAACATTGAATAGGATTTTAGATAATGATAAAGTATGTTAGGTGTCATGAAAACATGATTCTATTATCAAATAGTTATCAGCGGGTCCCGTTTCATAAAGAATTATTACCAAATCTGATCATTTTATCTAAACACAATTTAGTATATTTAAAACTCTATTAACACCCAAAATCAATTTAATTAGCAAATTTTGGGAATTCCAATTGGATTTAATTTCGTTGCGAAATGTTTGATGACACCCTTTTTCAATATACGTGACCTAACGCACGTATACGTCCTAGATTGTAAAAAAATATTATTTTGCAGGTACATTTTTCTTAATAATTAGCCTAAATATGTTTGTATTAAGGTGATTGAAGTAATATGCAAAAATTTGTTATTATCTAACAAATCAAACTCTAAGTAACTGATAATGTTTATCTGAATGAAATCAAATGTGCATATTCTAGTGGAAAACTGTATTATAGTATGGAGTATTTCAATGTAAAATAAGAATTTGTAACTTACGAAAATTTAGATTTTCTTCTTTTCAGGGAAGAAAAAAGTGGAGTGCCTATTCACAACACAACCGGCAAAATACTGATGGTTGTGTCAGTTTGTGACACTTTAGTAACCTTTGATTTTCGATGAAAGTCATCTGGAGGTCGACAAGTTTCGAGGAGATTCCAGCAGATGGATGTAGTTTATATAATTTCAAATAATACTATGTTTGAAAAGTCTGCACATTGAACAATCAATGTTTTAATTCAATATACATGTTTTTGTATCATATTGAAGTCATATATTTGTTAATTATAATTGCAATACATTTCTCAAAATATAAGTTATAGTTTTCAAGTAAATTTGAAAAACATTTGAAAATATAGAAAAAGATTCAATTGTTTTATTTTTATTTATATAAAATTTTAATTACATGAATTTGTCCGATATTTACCAATTGTTATCAGTAAATTGTGAATTTGAATCGAAGGTGGTGGGTGGAGGAGGCGGTGGACCTCTAGGTGGGAAAGGTGGTCTTCCAGCAGCACTGAAATTAGGTGGTGGTGGCCTCCAGTTTGGAGGTGGAGGTCTGTTGCTTGGTGGAGGCGGTGGTGGAAATCCGCCTGGAAACGGTGACTGTCCGGAAGGTGGTGGACCAGGAGGCGGTGGGAAGTTGCCATTACCCTGCCATGGAGGCATCATCCTAGGCGGCGGTGGTGGAACTGAGGATCCCTGAGAAGAAGGTGGCATCGGAGGTAAAGGAGGACGAAGAGGAGTGGATCCCATAGGCGGTGCACCTGGTGGAAGAGGAGGTTGAACTGGTGGTAAAGGAGGTGGTGGAATACCGGTAGGGAATGCGTTTGGTGGTGGTACAGGCGGCGGAGGAGGAGGATGCATATTTGAAGGAGTAGGCGGTGGAGGCGGCATCATTCCAGCTAAAATAACGGGCGGAGGAGGCGGAGCCATGATACCTGGAGGCATCATTCCCATTGGCGGAGCATCAGCAAACAATTGATGAGGCCTATCAGCTTGCGACAATGGATTCTGTGCTGCAAGCAAACGCTCTGCAGCAGATCCGTGCCTCTCACCCTTGGCATCCTTCTTGAAAGCATAAGACACTGATATAGGCCTATTGCACAAATACTGACCATTCATAGCCTCAATAGAAGCATCTGATGCCTCAAAACTAGCGAAATTTATGAAAGCAAACCCTTTGGAATTTCCAGTTTCAGGATCCCTCATGATTTTTGGCGTTTGCAGTATAACACCAAATGCAGAGAACGTATCATAAAGCAATTTTTCATCAACCTCTGGATCTAGGTTACCTATGAATATGTTTGCACCCACATCAAGGTTCTTCTGATGTGCAGATGCTTTATTAACTCTTATAGGTTTTCCATATAGCTTTATCATGTTCATGATTTTAATGGCATAATCTGCATCTTCTTCACCCATAAACTCAACGAAGCCATATCCCTGATGCATCATAGTGACTCGATCCTTGGGCATGTGAACATTCACCAAAGGTCCTGCTTGCACAAAGAGCTCCCACATCAAGGACTCTGTGACCTTATCATCCAAACCACCAACATATATCGTTGCATCTACACAATAACAACAATTAGTAAACAAATTCAATTGATAGGTTAGGATTACTTACCTCTGTTACGCTCGGCGATTGGACCGTTAGCCATAATTGAGAATTATGTACACACCTTGCTTAATAAATTAACATTACTTTTTAACTGAAGAAACGCGACAAACGCATTTATTTATAATAATATAACTAATACTTGTAAGCGGCTTCAAAAATAAAACGATGCATTTACGTATAACAGGTTTACCAACATATTTTGTGCGCGTATAATCTTAGTCTACTATGTTTACAGAGCTGTAATATAAGTTGCATACTCATTTTCAAAATGAAATTGATTTAGAAATTAATTAGTAAACAGTAATTTAATTAAATTAATAAATGATAATCGTTTTTTCAATATAACAAAAGTAAAAAAGTTCATAAACTTTAAATGGTTGACAAATTTGAATCTTGTATATTTACCAGTAGATGTCAACACATGCTGAAACTCCTCTCTCAGAACTTCTATTTTCTTTATTTGATAGTATAAAATCTATATCGATCTCGGTCGTATGGATAATCTGCAAAATTCTGCTGCTTTAGGATCAACCATTCTTAGGAAAATCTCCTCCAAAGTTTATACTCTGACAGCTGTCCACCTGACAGTTGACCGATTGTGTGTTGAACGTCACAAGCTTCGTTTAATGGGCTTTAATTGAAACAGTCTTCCCTTGAATAAGATGAGTCAATTTTGAGGAATTTGCGTGCCTACTATTTAGTGTTTAGTGCAGTTCGTTGTGTGTCTGGACAATTTAACTGTAATTATAATGCCTTGCAAAATCGATCTGGAGGAATGCCTCAAGGATTCGCCGAAATTCAGGTAAAACATATTTCATGTTTTCATTTTTATTATTTGTAAATAACAGTTTGTTTTGGATATGTTATGATGGAATTCCAATAAGAATCTTGTGGATAACAATCAATATGCTTCATGTACATTAAGAATATCTCTTTGTTCAATGATGGAGAGAAACAAGAGTTTGGAAAAATGAAAGTTTGTTTTAGAGAAATTCATCTCTTTATGTTTCATCTATTTTATTAATTAAGAGAAAGTGTAACTTCTATTTTTTTATCTGCTTAGAAACTGTTAATAATTTTATATATAAAAACTATCAAACTTGGTAACTAAATATTAGAGCATATTATAGATGCACTTAATTTAAGCTTTAGTTAATTGTGTTCATAGCAAAGGAATAATTGCTGCAATGGCAATTTATATTTAATTGGCTTTATTGAAATTATCCATGTTTTAGGCATACCCTGGAGGAGGAGGAATCTAGTATAGACCAATTGGAGCAGAAGCTTGAGAAGATTTTGAAGGTGTGTGGAGCCATGGTGGATTCTGGTAAAATTTACGTCTCAAATCAATGGTACATCATCCGCAAATAGCTCGCAAATAAATGTGTTCAACACAGATGATCTCCTTTTTTTCTTCAGTTCATTTGCAAACAGTTTATGGGATCTGAGCCAGCATTTCCGCGATGACTCAGTGGTCGTATCTTCGCTCAACAAGCTGATACACAGTCTCCAAGAGATGAACAGGTTCCACACTATCCTATTAGATCAGGCTTCCAGGACCATACTCAGGAATATTACGTCTTTCATTAAAAATGATATTAAAGGTAATTTTATGATAGATGGCTTGATTTAGATTTAAAAACTGTTGTTACTGATATGTTTGAATGACTCATCTAATCAGTATCAAGTTACCAGCATGTTTATGATAATTGTAAGAAACTAAACTAGTCATAGTTCAACAGTCAAAAAAAGATGTCTAGACTAATTATTTTCTGCTCATTATCTAAACATACCAAAATTATCATATCATGTACTACTTAAAAAAAAATATTAATTACAGCAACAATAATTACATTAAAGTACCATCAAGTAATTAGAATATATGCGTAAAAAAACATTACATTAATATGTAAAGAAATTCATTCATATATTTTCATTATAATGCAGTTTTATTTCATTTTTTTCTACCCACAACTTGACCTGAATTTAATATATCAACTAAAAGTATGACACATACTATTTTTGAAACATAATCGTTAATATACCAAGTGAAATTCTCTTTAAAAAAATTAGAATTAACGCATTTCGTAAAATTGGATCATAAACAAACGTAAATATAAAGAAAATCCTTATCAAATTCTGTGGTTAATACCTTATTGTATTGTGTAATTGTTATTATTAGAATTTGATTATGATTTTGTAGACATTTCAAATAACTAAATATAATAAGAAAAAAAAATACACTTATATTATTTAAGCAGGAAGAAAATCATTGAAGTAGAAACGCCGCTCGCTCTCTTTGTTTATTATTATTTTTGGTTATCAAATAGAATTCGTGCATAACGATTTCTTTCAATTTAATACAAATATACACATTGTACATGTTCTTTTAAAGTTAATATAATTGTTAAAAGTTTGTTTATAAAAGTAAGGAAAATATGCGTCTGCTTCTTAAACTGCGAACGTATTCTTGAGAATTAAGTAAGCTATTTCCGAGTGTAAACATGACATAAGTGTTTACATTCCAAAATTAAACAAGTAATGTTTAGAAAAAAAAACACTTTGATACCGGTTATTCTTACATGAAAAATATGTATTTGTAAGAAATAATGTAAAAGTATTATACAAATTTTATTAATTGCATTTTTCTAATTATCTAATATTTGATGATGGACTCCAGCAAATGTAGAAAGTCTAGGATGTAAAATTAGTAAATAACATGTATTTATGTCATTTTAAAAAAAAATTATTCAAATTTGATGGATCCAGGTCAGGTTTGAAAATTCCTGCTTAATTTTCAAACTTTAACAAATTCGTTAATTTTATCTCGAGGAATATAATATAATTAACTTATTAATTAATTACTTATAACTGCTAGTTATAATGAATCTATTTATAATAAAGTTCAATTGCAAAATTATTATAAGGGGAAAATAATAATCTTGAATTTATAATTTTCGTGTTTATTTTAAAGGGAAGGATTTCGAGTAAATTTGTTTATGTTGATCAGGTGCCAAGGACTCTAAACAGCACTTCGAGAAGATCTCGATCGAGCTGGACAGTACTTTGGTGAGGAACAGCCAGACTGCGAAAAGCAAGTTGCAAGAAGTGGAGGAGGTCCAGAATATATTGATGGCGACGCGAGCGTGCTTCGGCCATCAGGCCTTGAACTACGTCAACTGCATCAGTGTGCTGCAAACCAGGAAGCGCCACGAAATACTGAGCACGGTAAGTAACAAGAAACAGTAGTAGTATTATTATCATCATCATCATGATCATATCAGAGACGCGGAAGGAAAACGCAAGACGGTCATGCTTCGGCAGAGCTATTGATCAATTTGAGAAGTGACGCATCAACTGCAAATCAATAATTCGCTGGACACATAGCTTTCGCATGCAACTTACGATGATGATAACATGGACTTTTTTTTTAACTAGCGTTAAATTATCAAATAAAAGTAGCGAGTTTATCTGAATATCGCCTAGATAAAGCATTGAATATGAATAATATAGAGACTTTTTATAGTTAATTAATTAAAGTCGCTGATGAGTAACTGCGATGTTGCGTCATTAGAAGTCGAGGGTTCATGAAATGTGGTATCGGCGTATCGAACAAATTTCAAATTACCTTGTGATTTATAAATAATTCCTCGGGCCTATATCGATTTCTCCCCATGGCATAATTTTTGTTTTCTGTCTGCTTCAATTTTCCAGTTACTTTCTTATATGCACGCCTGCACAACGTACTACCACCAAGGCTCCGATCTGTGCGGCGATTTGGAGAGCTTTTTCAAAGTGCTCGCCGACGAGGTAATCCCAATTCCGCGACTACACTCCTGTCGCGAACTGACGTTTCGCAACAAATGCTTTCGTCACACTTCATTATATTAATTTTTCTTCTCTTGCATAACTACAATTTTAGATCGGCGATATGCGAGAGGACACAGCCAAGGTGGAGAAGGAGCTGGAGAACCGGCACAGCATCGTGATCAACATAGACAAGGTGCAGTTTGGTACGGGCAGGAGCAAACCCATCATGGAAGGGTACCTCTTCAAGAGGACTTCGAATGCCTTCAAGTCGTGGCACAGACGGTGGTTCTGCTTGCATGACAATAAGCTAGTTTATAGGTAAAGCGTGTCTCGTATCAAATCTTGTTGATCTTCTAAATTGTATTTCTTGTTTGAAGGAAGCGGACTGGGGAGGAGAATTTCACCATCATGGAAGATGATCTGCGTTTGTGCACGGTGAAACCCGTTTTGGAAGGCGAACGACGATTCTGCTTCGAAGTGCTCTCACCTTCCAAGTAAGTCCGCAACTTGATTAATTGTCCAATAATCTCACATGTACACACTCACACACAAAATATATAAATAAATCTACACACTGAACAACAGACGATATCCTTAATAATTCTTGGTTTTTCTTTCTGTTTGCATTGAATTATTGTTGTTGTTGCTAATGGAGGAGCGACAAAAGGTGAGTCGTTTCTTTTTAAGTCAATGCTCTACCGAAGGTAATTACCGAATTTAGTGTGAGGTCCTGTTCTTGTTTCGCTTCTTTTTCGTAATTTGTTTTCCTTTTGGGTTTTATTTAATTCGTTTTGTTTGTGTCGAAGGCACGTTAATTATATTATGCGCGAGGGGAATAACGTGTTCGCGACTTCTAGCTTCCAAAATCGATATTTACGTAATTTGAAAGCATTTGCATACGGCAGTGGGAGGAAAAATGCAACAATACTAGTTCACTTCGAAAGTCAACCAGGATTAATTTATTTAAAATTATTATTGCACGCCAATGTCAGCGTGGTTTTCTGTATTAATTTATTAATTGCATGCCAGGTGTTCATTGGCTTTGATGATCCAAGTATGGAAGACAGAGAATTCTTAGAAAATCAATGCAAAAATGTAGCATACAAACATTTATAAATATGATTGTTGATTAGTAGTCTTTCACTAACATAGACGTGCCAATTAACTTGTAGTTGAACAAGTACTTGACATATAAGAAAATCACATGAATTTGTGAAACAAGCTTTGTACCAATAATTAATTATATTTAGAAAACTAAACATACAATTATGTAAAAAAATATAAACCAATTAGATCGATTTTGTTGCTACCTGTAAACAAGTTTTGTTTGTTATAAGTAAATTTCGTATGTCGCAAATTTTTTTACATTTGTGACAAACGAATTTTACAGCTTCGTTGATTGTTGTTTGTTAACATTTAACTACAGAACTTTGGTATTTTTTGAGGCAACATTTTTATATCAAATACGTTGTAGGAGTCACATGTTACAAGCGGATTCGAAGGAAATGTTCGATGCGTGGATTGCAGCTCTTCAAAAGGGAATTGGAGCTGCCATCCAGAGAATACACAGTGATAGCATGGATAGCGATGATAATAGGCAAAGTTCTACGTCGGCTTTAAGCAGTTTGAGTATTCTCAATGGAAATATTGATGGTAAAACAGAGAAAACAAGAAAAATGAGGTAATTTATAATAACGATTTTGTTGAGCTTCTTCGTAAATATTGTTTTTTTAGAATGTGGGACCAAATGGCGAAGATACCAGGAAATAATTATTGCTGCGACTGCGGCAGTCCTAAACCCAAATGGGCGAGCATCAACTTGGGTATTACGCTGTGCATAGGTGAGGATATTAGGTTTCTTCAGCAAAGTGCTAAGTTTTTAATGGCTCGTTTCATTATGCAGATTGTTCGGGAGTTCATCGGAGCCTCGGTGTTCATTACAGCAAAGTGAGATCACTGACTTTGGATGACTGGGAGCCGGAAATAATCAAAGTTATGGCCGAGCTCGGAAACGCCGTCGTGAACAAAGTTTACGAGGCAAATGTACCGGAGAATGCAGTCCGCGCGACTCTAAACTGCACGGGGTGTGTACGCAAATACTATTACGTCTTTAAGTTTATTGACTTTTGTTTTGGGTAGGCTAATTAGGGAATCCTGGATCAAGGATAAGTACGTGGAGAAGCGGTTCGTGAAGAAGGAGATTCTCGAATTTCCAACGCTGAGGTCTTCCAGGCTCACTGACATTAGGAAGTGGAGCGTGAGGAAGCTCAGGAGACGGCCGCGAAGCGTCGATGCTAAAAAGAGCAAGCGCTTTACGCAGTCAAATGAAGAAGTGAATCGACTTAAAAGCGCCGTAAGATCGAATGTTTGCAAAAAAAAATCAACATTTTAATGATTCAATTATTTCAGGATGATGATTCCGGTGTTAAGGTCGAGGCTATTAACGATTCGGATAGTAGCGACGCTTCCAGGAGGAACAGTCATTCCAGTGTTTTGCTCTTTGGTGGAGAATTCGAGAAGCAACCTTTGGACAGCGGTTTAGATTTTAGCTCGGATCAGGATTCTACTGGAGGAGAGGATGACGAAGCTTTAGGTTTGTCAGTTTAAAACAAAATGGTTATATTAATTTTGATTAGTTGTAAATCGCAGAGGAAGAAGATATTGCAAAGTTTCATCCCAATCTTCTGCTATACAAGGCGGCTGCCGCGCATAATTTGCCCGTGATGTGCGAGGCTTTGGCACTTGGCGCAGATAAGCATTGGACCAATGAGGAAGATCTGCACAGGAGTCACATTCATCAAGCTATTTTAAGCGTAAGTTTCTCTACATTATTTACTTTAACTACGAACACATGATGATACATTTAAATCTATAATGGTTTTAAATTTGCATTCAATTCATAAAACTAATTAAATTATTGGTAATATTGAAATAATGTTGAATGCAATTTTTCAATTATCCAATACTAAGAGAAGGAAGGATAAAAGGAGGGAAGGTTAATAATTAGGTCAATGTCTTCTCTTGTCTTTGCACGAGATTCGTGTGTGCGGTATGGATGTGAGAAGTTGTCAATATTTTATTTTCTTCATCTTATGGATAAAAGTACAGTTGTTTATTGTAGCACTACATTAAAGATGATTGATGAGATGTTGTTGTTCGGTTGATCTTATTCTATTTATTTAGCAGAAAATAATTTACTTGTTGTATTATTCCAGTATAAATCTTATATATTACAATTATACAATTTTTCGGTTTAACAGTTCAAACATAAGAATTTTGTAAGATAATGTTTGTATTTCTTTGTTGTAGGGTTCTGTGATGGCTCTGGCGTATTTACTGATAAACGGTGTGAAAATCAACCTGCAGGATATGCACGGCTGGACGGCCCTTCACCTCGCAACCCACAAGGGTCACACGGCTCAAGTCTGCCTCCTGCTGAAGCATAGGGCCAACCAGCATTTGCCCAACAACGAAGGTTCTCTTCCGATCGCCATAGCAGAGCTGAAAGAAAACGCCGATATCGTGACACTGTAAGCCATCTTCTTCGTGCTACAAAGTAACTTTCCTCTCTCACACACAAATCCATTTGATTTGCGTCAACCGTTCCGCGAATTGTATAACGAATGATAATGGCGAGATAAGGCGCGCGAGAAAAACACCCGCGAATTATTTATAAATCGTTTTTACGTTTTTATCATCGGCATTGATTAATTAACTACATATTATGACACTTACTAAGAGTGTGTACCATTGTGTAGCATAGAGCTCCTCCTTATCGTAAAGCGCGGTGTTATTGTTTTTGTCGCAATTCATTCATGATGATGCCCCTCTATCACTGATAGCAGACAGAGCGTTGTGAAAATAAGTGTACATATGAATGGAATGCAATTATTTATGTTTGATTGTCGCAGGTTGAGGTTGGCCCGTCTCAATGATGAGATGAAGGAGTCGGAACTGGGAGCTAGCGGCGACGATACCTTCAACGATGTCGTCCGCGACTTCTCGCAGATGGCCTGCACCCATCCTGAGCGTCTACAGAGGAATTCCAGGATCGAGGCCGAATGATCAGCCGAAACTTTAATCCAACGATTAAATCTCCCTCGAATAGAATAACCGATGATACTTATTATTACTGATATAAATATATTTTATATATGTATTTATATATACATATATATAATACATAGTCCGCTTTCTGGGGGGAACTCGCGCTTCGCTTCTTAAAAACGCAATCGATGCGACCTCAATATATTTTTCGAACGAGCAATTCTTACAGGGTTCCAACGATCACAGGGCGAGAGATTCTCTTTCTTGTACCATTCATTTATATTCCGTTACGAAATTCTCTTAAATTGAATCCGCCTGTGATATATATTTATATAGAGAGATATTTGTAATTTTATTTGTATATTATTAATTTCTGTTTATTATTCTTTTTTTTAATTATATTAAGTTTATATTAAACGAAAAAAAAATATTTGCTCAAATCGGGATGGAATTTGTTGGGTATTCAGTGTAGAAGAAAGCACTCGCAATTCCAAACGCTTATAATTCGAACTTTTAAACATAGAAGAAATTACTTTTCCAAACGACGAAAGCTTCTTTTTTATTTGTAAATTCCCCGTAAAAACGTTGATATTGATGTGGCTTACGTGTGCATTCGTTTGTCGCACACTTCTTATTAATTATTATTTTTTTTTTGGTAACGTTAATTTTTATATCTACATATATTATTATTATATTTGAAACATATTTAAAATTGTTATTGGACTCAACGTGAAAGATAAAATGCTTTTTATACTGTTTTAATCTTATTGTATATTTATTTTAGTTGATTATTACATTTGTCTAATTGCTTTATTTCAATATTGATTATCGATAATCAATATTTAATAATTTACATGATGTATTAATTGATTAAAACGTTTTCTTTTTAAACAGTTACCGATTATATTAAGTAATATATACAATATTTTACAATGTACACATTTTTGTTTACGATTTATTGTCTTAGAAATGTTTCCATTTTAATTATATATATTATTTTTTTTATTATTATTTAATAAACATTCCAATATATTATATTGATTTTTCGTATTTCATTTCCATAATATTATTTAGTACACTAAATACATTTATTCCATTATATAAGAGATGCACTTAAATGTATATGATGAAATATTCTAAGTATTTTTTTTTGTTATTTCAAATAAATACATTAAAAAAGTGCTTTTGAAAACCAACTAAAATTTCAGACATTAATTTTTTGGAAATTTGTGTTGTAATGAATTTAGTTTAAAGTGATATAGATTTTTGTAATTCCTGAAGAAGTAATTATGGAATTAATTCAGCAAAATATGTTTAACAAGAAGGGAAGAGTTGTGAGAGGATTGGGTTTGCAATGAAGAAGTGTGGATAAAAAAACAAATGTTGTTTATATTGTTGAGGTGTTTTATCGTACTTCTTTTATTTTAACGACGTCTTTGCGTCACTCTTAATACAAAATAAATAGTTATAATTAGTGAGCCCTATCTAGCGAACATCTAAATGCGATTATTATAAAAGAGAAGAAATAACGAAACAATCGTTGCGTTGGGCACAAGGTGTTTAAGTGCACACATTTATATAAGAACGTGTAAACAAACAATAATAATCTAAGGAAAACCTACGTAAACGAAGAGCTAGAAATCTACGCGTTAAACGAAATCAGGCATCTGTAAAGTATATTATGAAATGATAAAAGTACGCGACTAAAGTGAGAGACAGATAGAAATAAAATTAAAAAAATAAAACATCAATTAAAATACTGATAAACAAGAAAACCGTTTTGAATCCCGGATGGATTTCGAATAAAGCATTTTGTGGTCAGCAATGTCAACTATAATCTGAATCGAAATAAGTAATTTTGGCGTGGCGCGAAAACTGTCTTTGGAAAAATCTGCGTACGTTTAAAATAAGTTCGACTTTGTTTTGTAATTAAAAAAAAAGAGAGAAAATAATATAATTAAAGAAATAAAGAAACATGCAGAAATAATAATAATAATAATTTAAAAACAAGGAAAGAAAAATATAAGAAAATATTAGTAACAAAGAAAATATTGTTAGTTAACTTTAAACACTCCACTCGATTATCAATAAATAATTTTTGTATTTGGTTTTCTTTTGGATTGTCGATTTTTTTAAAAACGTCGCTGTTTCCTAAGGTTTTCGCGCTCTGATTTTCTTTTACATTCGTGTGCGTGTGTATTTTTGTATGTATTCGTGAGTGTGTTGATGCTTTAACAGCTAGTGTGTATAAATATTAAAAGTATCGCTTTAGTAGTTTTACAACGAAAACAAATGTGCGATCCCTGATCTCCTATTTTATAACTGGATTTTGGAGGCGTCCGGATCTCTGCATCTGTAAACGTAGGCGTTCACGGAGATGTCATCATCGGTGCGGATGCACTTCTTGTGCTTCGGACACTCGCATCTGGAAAATTGAAGAAGAGTGATATTTTAGAAAGAGATTTGTTGTTGTTATTATTGTCGATTCCATGGAATTTCGAGAGACTGTGAGTGTGTTTTGTAATTGTCGAAGACACTCTAAGGTCATCAGTGTGTATGTGTGTTCCCCGACGCAAATAACATTATTTTTACCATTGATTTATCGCAATAATGTAAACACAACCGACACATCAATAGTCGCGAAACGCAGAAAAACCTTGTTTGCGTTTTCACAAGAATACGAAACGAACGCGTCGAACTCACCGATTCCTCATGAAGTAGTCGATCTCCCTGCTGAACCTGTGATACACTGCCCATCCGCAGGGCGTGTTCTTCAGGCAGGATTCCACTTCACCATTGGCATCTTCGATCTGCAAAAAAAAGACATCTCAATGAACAAATTATTTCATTTAACCAAATTAGTTTCTTCAACTGCACGCATACGCACACGTTTCTGTTTTATAAACAAAAATTATCAAAATTGTAGTTGAAATTTCCCTTCTGTCGTAATTCCATGTTTATTAAATCAAACATAAATATTTTCTATACCAAAAATAAAATTACTATTTACAAACATCAAAGTCTTAGCTAAGTTGTTTTAGTAGAATTATTTTGATGCGTGATGAAACAAACATATTTAGAACAAAGTGTTAATTAATTTCAAATAAATTAAAGAAAAAGACCAAATTATTTCCTTAATATTAACAAACACATCTAAATTAAGTAAACGATTTTAAAATGAATCTAAATTATAAATTCCTACAAAATGAATATTGGATTGTACGAATGTAAATTGTTTTTTTTTTGCGAAGAGCGCAATGAAATTGAATGAGAAGTCGGAAGGGATGTTCTTTTCGCATTCAGTTTCACTGCTATGTTATGTTAATTTTAATGGCCGTTAGATTGGAAGTTGCGCGTTTTTAATGAAGTCTAGCTGCAGTAAATTACGTTTCCGTTAATTATTTCCGACGCGTCGCCAAGTGGAAAGAGTTTGCATATTTGCATAATCATTATTCATAAGCCCTTTCACGTTTCTTTTTTTTCTTCTTCGCCGCACCGACAGAGATCGGACAACATTGAAATTGCTTTTCGCCGTTGTCGACCAAAAGACTGATTTGCTTATCGAATCGTGCATATGATGATTATCAAATGATTATTGCAAAAATTCAGATGTGTCATCATGAAAATACGTAGATTTTGTTTAAATTTCTACAATATTTTATATAGATTTAAATTTTATCAGTTCCAAAGAAATATATAGATTTGATTCAATAAAAAGTTTTGATAAAAAGTGAGAAATATTAATAGAAATTCGATTAGATATTTTTATTTAGTCGAATCTTAGGTGTGTATTATTTGTACACAGATTATATCATTAATTACATGAATAATTTACATATTTTTTTTTTGTATTTTGTTAATGAACTGTTGTTAATTATGAAATCGTTATTGCAGTTATTTGTATAATGAACGATTAGGAAAGTTGAATGAGTTGAACAAATATATAGCTGGGGCTGCTGAGGAAACCCTCGTACTTATTCGGGTGACCAGTCTTGTGAATTGGATGGAACAGAATGCAGTTGCACATGAAAGGAGGAGTACAAGTAATTCGTATGCACAAACGCATATTAGAGTTTCCTACCCTAACTATAATGAAATGTTAACCTTGAATTATGCTGCAACTGCTTTTTCGTTCTTTTCTTTTTCCTCTTGGTGCCCTTATTACGCGTTATATAAATGCATACTGCTTCAATTCTTGTTTTTTTAAGTTGCAAATTACATACAACCAATTAAATTCAATAAATTACATATAAAAACAATTACTTATTGAAATTTCATTTTGTTTAACTTAATTAGTTAGAAAATCAATTTATTAAATTAATATAATATTAAAAACATATAATGTTTACAGCTTACGGCGATTTAAATGGTACAAATTATTATATAATAATTATTCTAATTCAGAAATATACTTTTATTATTTTCAATATTGATTGGATTTGGATTATAAAGTTCATAAATAAAGATAATAATTAAGTAATTTGTTATTAATTTTGATGATATTTAAACTTTATGTTTAAATTATAAAGTAAAATTTTAAAATATGTAGGTTTCGTTTGAAAAATAACGTTTGATTTTATAGAATGATTCGAATAAATAAAATTGATAACTTTTTGTAAAGTTGCAATAAAATAAAAAAAACTTGAAGAAGAAAGTTTTGAAGATATTTGTTTAACAACTATTTTGAAAGTTGTTTTAAGTAATTTAGATGATGGTTGTTTTTTTTTTTTTTACCTTTCCAGGAAGCCTGGATGCGTCCACTCCCGATGGAAGGGCGACGGTGAGGAGCAGAAGGACGGCGGTTGCCGCGCAAATTCTGATAGCTTTCCCAAAGATCATCTCGCAAAATCACATCGGTGGCAAAATCACCGGAATCTGTGTCGAGAAAGGGTTGTTGGGTGTTTGGACACTTTTTTTTTACGATCGAAGAGTGGTGGATGGACGGTGGTTCGTTCGTTGGGCTATTTCTGGTGGTGGTTGGCCTTTGTCGGTGCTCGAAGCTGATCACCACCGTGGTTGACGGAGACTGGAGTCGATGAAGAAGCACGTGGTTATATGTGATCGGCATTCATCCTGTGCTGCCCCTTTATAAGAAAAGGCCGCGGCGCGTCGGAAATGCGCGCGCCCCGAAACGACGACGACGGCGTCCGCCCCCGGATTTCCCCCGCGGATCCACCGCCAACAGCAGATGAAAAACAAACAAAGAACTGCAGCAACAACAACATCAACAACAAAATGAGACCAGAAATATTCAACGACGACTGATAATGCATTTAATATATATCTCTTTGCTCTGCAATTCACACGAAATGGTGGATTCTGTACGAGAATTCAAAACACAAGCAATTCTTACATATTTATGGAATTAATGTTATTGTTTTCATATTATAATAGTCTGTATTCATTAGACGTTAAACCTCCTAACTTATCATAAAGTTGCACCAAGATTACAAGTAAATACCAAAAAAATATTTCAAATTTTTCTCTATATTATTTTTTCAAGTATGCAATTTTGTATGAACTTCACGAAATAACTTAAAATGTTTACATAAAATTTACTAAATCAATTATTTAACGTAGTTTACACTTTTAAGAAAACATACTACAAGTTTAGAAGAATTGAAATGTATATAGTTAAAACTTATCAACTTTTAATTGAAAATGTATTTAAAAATATTCTAAATTTATTAATTTGTATCTAGATTGTTAAAATTTCTCCATTCATTGTTGAGACGTTATTTATTTTTATAATAAAAGTATGATGGAATATTGCAATTCGACTGTAATATACCGTAATAAGGATGTAATTGTGTCCAATTATTGGACACGTTATTTCGTGTTGGTCAATTGCAAATATAGCATAATTTAGCAAAAAAAAAGTATACAAGAAATATTATAACATTATAAAACATTTGCAATATATTTCGATATTTTCGATAGTCGGAATTAGGGCTAATACAAATTAATAAAATTGTTATTTATTATAGAATTAATTTATTAACAAATCGTTTATTTTTTAATCTAAAATTATGTAATTTTCTTGCTTAGTTCTTGTATTTAATTAATATTAACTTAATGAGTATAGAATAATTGAACTTTATTTTACTTTCAATTTAAATCCTGAATAAAAAGAACCAACGGCTATTATTCAATGTCTTGTGATTTGCGCAAACCACTTGTTAAATTGACACAAACGCAATACGTAAGAGTAAAGAGTTACGTGACCATAAGTGCATTCCATGCAAGTGCACCAATTGCGAGAAAAACCGTATAATTACAATTGAGCCGAAGACCGGACCAGACTGTTTGGTGTCTCGTACATTCATCAACGTATTACAATGTTGCATCACGCACGAAAATTGCATTCTAAATAAAGGTATCATAATTATTATTAATACAATATTTGCTAATAAATTGAATTTCCCACTATTTACAATCGGATTAGAATTGTTATGTAAATATTATAATTTCCATTCGGCTAATTAAGTTAAAGTACATTTTCGAAACAACAATTTCCACTTGTTTACCAGATTTGGCAATAATTATACAAATATTTACCGGACCTTCCAAATATAAACGCACGATAAATTCGTTCGGGAAAACATTTGTCGTCTTTTCACTTTGATTTTGATTTGTTTCAATTGGATCGGCGCATTTCATGATAAAATAAAATATGTAGAACATTGTACAAATATTTCAAATTCATTATTTTCAAATAATTTAAACTTAATACTTAAGTCATTGAGTTGTTTGCAATGTATAAAATATAAACTAAAGTAATTAAAAGTTCAAAGTAATTGTTAACTTCGAATGGAATGAAACCTGCAAAGTTTCAGGAAAACCCACTGTTTGTCCCAAGAGTTTTCTTGTTTGCTATAAGTTGGAGAAGACAGAAAAAATAAATTGAATTTTAGTTGATCCGAGGAAAACATTATATGTTTTTAATATTATATTAATTTAATAAATTGATTTTCTAACTAATTTATAATTTATTGAATTAAATTGGTTGTACTTTCTGTTCTTTGATGAATTATTACCATAGTTTCGAATCTATGTAATAATGGATGAAAAGGAAGAGCGTTTGAGTAATTGCATTTGCTCCTCGGCAACAGAAGTGCGTGAATACGAGGAGAGGAGTACTAAAAATATATATGTATACACTATGATCTGCGAAGTAGTTAAGAGGTATAGCATTTCAGTCGTTATTTAATTTAATGTTATCTTATGATCGGTCATTAAGTGCAAGTAAATGTTGAAGAGAGATTTATTTCAGGAGGATGGATGGATGGAAGCAATCTTCGATCGTTAAATAATTACATAGGATTTTCGCATACTGGACACAGACGGAAAGCCGGCCTCGGTGTTTATCTTAAATATCCGTTTCACGCATTCTCAGGATCATCATCATCATCATCATTATAATTTCGACATTCTGTTATGCTTCTTCCTTTCATCGCTCGAAACCTCCTTCCGATATTGCAATTGCGGTGCACTCTTTCTGTTTGTTATTTATTCTTTTTTAATCGCAAGAAGTTACATTCATTATGAGTCTCATACAATGTTGCGGCTACATTTCACTCGTGCGTTTTACGAGCAGACAACTCGATCTGCATTCACGTATGTATAAAACCAAGCGAGATATTATTTTGATTTAAAAAAAAAAATGCACTTCAAGAGAATCTTTTATTTTTCCAATTGAGTATACAAGAAAAAATATGCAATTTAGCTTTTTACAGCTTTATTCATTGCAATTCAGTATAATACGTACAAATAAGCTACTTAGTAAGTTGTTAATAATTGCATTTTGTATTCATTAATTAAGTCAAAAGTTTTGAAGTAACAATAGTTAAAAACTTTGCATATTTACACACATTTTTCAGAGATTTCAAGTTTCATTACCAAATTATTGAAAATTAATTTTATATCTACTTTTATTTCTGTATTAAATAATAGTAACATTTAATAAAACGTAATAAAAATAATACAAATATGTATATATTTTATAATACGAAAAATTATTTGATTTCAAACATAGAAACAAAAAAAATATAAAAATTCTTATAACTAAAATTTTTAATGTAAATTACTCATAATTATTGAAATAATTAAATTTTTTTAGCAATACAGTTGGATGAGGCTAGTTTTATATCGAAAATAGAGTGAAAAATCAAAATAAAAAAGTATTTAGAAATATTTTATCAACTTTTTTAGTATTTAATAGTTTCCTACATGTATTCACGTGTTTCTAATAGAGATATTAATTAAGTAAAGCAACTTTTATTCGACATCCACATTAAGTTTTATTTTTCCATTTTGGGTTATAAACCGAATTCTCTGTCTCTGTCAATATTTCACTAATTAAGTTCACTAACAAACTTAATGATTGTATTAGATAATTGCAGCAGTTTCGAAAAGATTTAAGCAGTTAAATCTAATCTTAATCTAATTCAAATTTATATAATTATATTAAAAATTGATAAATTTATTTCATTATTAAGGATAAATTATAAATCTAATTAATAAGTGGCTGATGTTTAACATTTATATTTTAGCTGAACTAATTTAAGAATTAATTGAACACGTGTAGTTCGGAATGAGTTATAACATAAATTTGCATTGGAAAAATTTAAAAAAAATGTGCGCCGTCCGAACATCCCATTTGTTGTAGTGCATTGAGAATCTATAGCGTTGTAGCTACAATAATAATAATAATCTGTACATAAGTTGATTGGATTTTGTAACACAACATGGATGCTGATCATCTGACGCAAATAAATTACGGTTCGATAATTGCGATGATTTATTGGCCATTGAACGGCGATCGTCCAATCGTTACATCGACTGATCAGCGTTTTGTTCCGATCTATGCAAACGTCCCATTGGTAGATTGACCATTTTTTCGCTGATAATCCACCACGCTTGGCTCCATCCACTCCAGTTTTGCAGCCAACCGGTGATCAAGATAACGTGCCAGGAGAAACAACGAAAACAAAACGAGGAAAAAAGGAAAGGATCGCGCATTAATTGCGTTCGAATTCTGAAACTTCCTTAATTAATATTAACGAGCAAAAGCGGTTCTCCTCTTCCCACTCATTCGTTTTCTCTCTCTCATTTTTCATCGATTATCCTTTTATTTTTCTGCTGCATTGCTCCTCCTGCTCTAAGTGTCAGGACCTTATTATCTTCTACTTCTAGGAACGTATCTCTCGCTCTGCACACTGACGCAACGATTCTCGTGAATTTTACTTAATCTCCACTATTTTCTTTTATCTTCTCCCACGGACGCAATAATGGTGAAATTCTTCCTTTTATCACAAAACCGAAAGAATGTGGATTCATCACTGCATCTATCAGCGTTGAAACTATAATCTCTAAAAACCAATTCATACACAAATTACCTAATTAGAAAACATGATGCAATTATTCTTATAAATTAATCATAATTTCTATAATAATTTCTAAAAACTAAGAATAATTTGGAAAAATTTCCATTGTTTGCATCAGAAATTCAATAATTTATAAAATACAATAAAGTTACATAAATTTGAATTATTTTGAATGCATTTAATAAATTTAACCTAAATTAATGTTCCACTTTCTATATCAGTTTTAATGGTATTTTTAGTAATGAAATATTTAGATAACACGAACGCTTTCCAAAAATATATAGGATGAAGTTCACGAAAAAATAAATATTTGTACTTAAATATTGTTTCAATCAGCAAATTTCAATTAATCAATCTTCTTACATTCTCATTTACTTATTTAAATGAAAATATTAGTTGATGATTCATTAATTATTATTATAATTGAGAGAAGTTAGAAAATATTAATAATCTAAAGTTAATTAACTAATTAAACAAATTCTTGTGATAGTTTTAATATATTATGAATTTTTATTAAATCGAATATAAATAACTGAAAAATTACAGAAATATTTGCATTTTGTAACAATTCGTATAAATTTTAAAATATAACTTTAGAAAATTTGTTATAAAAAAAAACTAAAATATTATTAATTTTCGTATTAAACGAATGATAATAGATTAATGAGTGAACGGAAAGATTGAAGTAAGCAAAACTATTTTTGCGCACTTTTTCTCATTGTTTTTATGCATAATAAGTCAAAATCCCGACGTTCGAAATTCCGATTATGTCAAAATCCCGACTACCATAATCCAGACTATATCGAAATCCCGACTATATCAAAATCCCGACTATATCAAAATCCCGACAGTGTCTTTTATTATTATAAATTTCTACAATAACATTTTTATGGTAGTCGGGATTTAAATATAGTTGATTGTCGGGATTTCAATAGACAGTCTTTCGGTTGTCGGGCTTGCGATATAGACCAAAGTAAAACACAAATAATCTATTGTAACAAGAGAAAGTTTGTTAAAAAAAAATATATGTATGTATGTTTACAAATTGAGATTGGATTTAGATCCGTTTCGTACCAGGCAAAAATCTTCAGCAGATTGCATTTTTCACATGATTAGAACATGAATCTCTTCGAATGTGAATCGCGTGCGTCGAATATATGATTAAATTACAATCGTTAAATTCAAAAAAATATTGACTGAATCGATGTAGATGTGAGTTTTATTTTTCATTAAAACTAAATAAACATTTAATTTTTATTAGTGTTTTTGGCCGTAATCGAGGTTTATGTGCGCGTTATAAAATTTTACTATGAATAATTTACTTCCATTTTGAGAGAGAGAGAGACGTGCAAAGACAGACATTGGGACTCTCAGGAGAATTTAATTATATGGTGTGGTTGATTGCCGGTCTTCAAAATGGGCAATAAACATTTTAACGACCCGGAGTGGCTGTAAAATTTGCTGAAAACTTTTCGCGAATTCTGGCCACAAAGCCGCAAAAAAAAGATACAAAAGGAGAGAAGAGAAGATTCGAAACCAGTAAAAACGGACGGACCAGAAATGTTTACGAACGTGCGTTTCGGTCACAGCAAATCGATGCTTAATGAGAAACATACTTCGTTTTATAATATATCTCTGTAGAATTGACGGAGCATTTTGCAACATGCTGTTATTATTATCATATGTATGTTTGAAAGTTTATATTTTTAGACAATTTGGATAATTGAAAACCTTGTGCATTCAAAGAATGTCTTATTTAATGAGTATAACGTATAAAGTAACAAATATCTTTATTGAATCTAATTTTTGACTTATAATTTAGTATTTTTTATACAAGAAATATATAGAATTGATACAACAATTAAATAATTATATAAAAATAATCAAGTAACTTAATCACATTAAGAATTAATTTATATTTAAATTACATTTTATTTACAGGATAAACTTATAATAGTTTAAAATATGAAATTAATTAAGTAAATTGAATAGAAAATAATTAAAAATGTTAATTTCATGAAATTAGTGTTTCCTTGATTAAGATAGTTGATAATAAAGTTCAAATTATAAAAATTCGATTCAAAATAATGAATTGAAAAAAAAGCTTAAATAAATCTTGTCTTTCTTTTACAGAAACAAAATATAATTAACAGAAGTTATGGAAGCAATTTTGGTAATAATTATTCTTTCCAATATTTTTTTTGTAGAAAGTTTTAACTATAGCAAAGATTTATATGTTTATTATTTTATAATTTATATAATTTCATGACTGTTGTAATAATTAATGTATATTTCATACTTATTTGGAAATGAATGAAATGATTTGAAATTTTGGAAATTCTATCAAAAAAAAATTAAAATATTTCATTCTTATTTAGAAATTAATGAAATTATTTGAAATTTTGGAAATTCTGTCAAAAAAACTTAAAATATTTCATTCCAATTTAGAAATGAATGAAATTATTTAAAATTCTATCAAAAAAACTTAAGATATTTCATTCTCATTTTAAAAGATTTTAAATTATTTAAAATTATTGAAATTTTATCAAAATATTTACGATGTTTCATATAAAACTTAATATTAATTAATTAACTGTACAACAATAACACCAATTTGTTACTGATTTTGCTATAGTTTCTATACTACTTTTATTTAAATATCAAAGTTTAGTATGTGCACAATTCTTGTTATTTGCAATTGATTTTTCGATAACTTTCTTCTTTTTGGAAATCCTATAGTTTTATTTGATCAAAACAGTTATATAAATTGTTATAAACTAATAAATACTTAATAATTGTCTAACATTTTCATTTTACTAATAGAAGAAAATTTTTCCATATATAAAAATAATTTAATCACAATGTTGTTAATAAAGAGTTAATTTATAATAATTCATTTCTTCATCTTACCATAAATTCTAAATAGAAAACATTATTCAATACACAACAGTGATTAATGTTCACGTAGAGTTAAATGAAGTAAATGAAGATAACTTACACTTATTTAGTCACTTTTTGATATTTATAAACTTCAATTACATTTCTTAATTGGACTGTTAATTACAGGTAACTTAAAGATGTTCATCGTATAAGATCTTAAATTTTCAAGATGGTTCCGTAGTGTAGCGGTTATCACGTCTGCTTTACACGCAGAAGGTCCCCGGTTCGATCCCGGGCGGAACCACGTTTTTGCTGCACTCCTCAACCCGAAATCAATTACGTAAGCCACCTTCATTAACCGACAGTTTAAGACGACTGATTTTCACGTTTAAATTTATAAAATTTAAAGGCATCTTTCCTCCCTCCGCGCGCTCTCTCCTCAAGATTACGATTCTGTTTGTGTTTGTTTGTTTTTTTTTATTAATGATTTCTGCTTTGAAGACAATATTATTTGACTGATGATTTATTTGTTGTCGGATGAATGGGAATAATTTCATCTTGTCGTATCTGGGACATGCTTCAAGATATAACGTTGATAATTAAAAGGCGCATATCGCAAGTAATTAATAAATAAATAAATATATGTGAGTGTGTACTTATATGGTGTTAAAGTAGAAGAGGATAGGATATGATATGATAGGAGGAGGCGACGGGTGGTGCAAGTGTGACAGAGGAGAAGGAGTAATGAATGAAGAAGATGCGTCAATCAACGCGCCGCAGGATTTTTCCCCAGATAAGCCAATCAATGGAGCCGTTTGTCATCGCGAGAGAACCAAGAGAACACCGATTGTGTACTATAATATATGTTGATGTTGATAAACAAAAAGTAAATGCGTAAATTGTTCATGTCCGTCGTCGCCATTCAATTTCTCGCCTCCAACGATTGTTGCGTAAGCCAACAACAAAACTTATACTTACCGAAGAATTCAATTACTAATAACATCTTGGTAACACTCAATCACAACATGACGTAACTCTTAAATGTCACAATACATTTGAAACTTCAATAATCTAGTTGGCTTACTAAATTCAAATATTCAACAGTTCTTTAGTTTCTATCTATCAAACTTTATTTCTTATACTACAAATATCTTTCAACTTCGTTTACGCCGGGGTTCCGTTGCTTCAAAAGCCGTCGCAAATCGAATCGGCGTAAAATGAACCCATATTTACACTGAGGTAACTATTTAGTTCTATATAAGTGTAAAATCAGCAATTAATGAGCGTTATTTCACATCGGCGTTATTGTGAATCGGCGTAAACCGAGGGCTATCTGTATTCGTATATATTTTATGTTCATGATACAATTAAATAGAAATGGAAAGTTTTAAAAGGTAGTAATAGAATTTCGAAATCGAATTTATATAGACTGGAAACCGGATTTCGTTGAATTCTTGCGAATAGACTACGTTATTTATTTGTTTTTATTTTTTCTGCAGAAGAAATTCCTGGAAGGTATCCTATTCATAACACACAACCGACAATTTAAATGCTTTATATAATTTATATCCGCGGCAAAACGGCATTCGTGGTATAATTTGCAGCATCTTTCTCGGAACCATTTCGTAACGATCCCGATGATGCATTTCAGATATCGATGGTGCAACAACCATCCAGATCAATCTGGTCGAGATCAGTTGGATTATAAATAATATTTATTTTCTTAATCATTCAATCATGCAAATTACAAGAACAAAAGGTCAAAAATGTGCGTTTCTTATTTATTAAAAACGATTCAATTCTATATCTAATAACAATATTATTTTAACCAACAATTTTATCAAATAATTGAATACATTTTACAACAAATTTCGTATATTGTCTTTATTAATATGTTAAATTTATTACATAACTAATAAATTATTAATATATAAAAAATGTCGATATATTAAAACAATAATGGAATTTGGAATATTTAAGAAAATGTTTTGATTTTGCTCATTAAATTACGAAACATCAAAACAAATAGTAGATTATGTTTAGTAATGTAATAAACAATTCTTGACGTAAAGTTGCTATTATATAAATATTTTTGTGGCTTGTTTTGTTAGATAGCTTTGTTTTTGCTTTAAATTTATTAAATTCTGATTATATGTTATCGAATCATGAAATATTGTTTATAATTAATGATGCAAATTGTATCATAATATATCTAATAATAATTTGTAGATTATCTAAAAATCAGAGTGTAATTGATTAAGAGAACTAAAGCTTGTAT